>NW_028186083.1:1470932-1654248 GCF_003343005.1 Rhea americana
CAAACACTCTCCCTTTTAGGCTGGATCCATCTAAGTCATTCTGTAATTTAAAAGAGATAATTAATTCGCTAATATGTTGTGCTAAAAAATAATAGACTGTATTATCTTCTAAAATGTTCTAATGATCTTAAATAAGAGTCTTTTACCTGCTTTTTGCAGACAGAGAAACTGAGGCAGAGAAAAATAAAATATTTGCCGAACATCCAGGAAGATAATTTAGAAATTATTGACTCCCAGTCAGATTAGAGCACTAGTTGATGACACTCAAATTATTTCTAGGTAGCTTCTAGCTTTTAGATTATATTGACTGTGAATTATGCAAAATAATAAGTTTTTCATTTAATATTTGCAAGGTGCAGTATGGCTTTGCTAATCTTCTGTTGAACTATTCGGATGACCTCAGACTCAGGGACTGAATTTATTGACTACATAAGAGATCCATTCATAAAATTTGAGTCTTATATCACTATACAAGTATGATAGATCATGCCTAGAAAAGCAGCTGATTCCATCCTCAGAGCTCTCTCCCAGAGTGGGAGCCAAACATTTACTTAAATAAAACAACTAAAGGTTAATCTGTTTACATAGACTTTGAAAGATTTTTAATTTCATTTGGCGTATATTGCTAATAAAGAAAAAAACAGATTTTTTTCATATGATATGCTATTCTTTATTGGATTTTTAATTCTTCAGATCTAGAAGAATACATAGCTTAATTTTTGTGCCTTCGCCTAAATATTCTTTTAAGAGTGTCTGTATTGATTGATATTGCGCTCATCTCAGATTTAGTTCACAGAATTAGTTTTTATCACGCTGTTGTATTTTTAATTGTGTAGGCAGATGACTGAGTGCTTTATATGTCTCTCTACAATAGGCCTTCCCTTTCATGTGCTTGCCTGGAAGTATTTCACTTCTGTTTTAACTAGCCAGAATTTATCCCTGAGTCAGAGTATAAAAAGAATAATGACGCGTTGGCATTTACAAAATCAATTATTCAGCAATTTTGTGGATAATGTTACATCCCAAATGAGAATTAAAAAAGCCTTGAGCATGCTGAGTAGTTCTAAATTTCAGATTTATGCAAATGTGAATATAGCGGTGGCTTTTTCAAAGGGCGATGTAAACAACAAGGGAAAAAATCTATGRAAAATATACTGAAATTACTACTCTCTAAAAGCTATACCCTGCGCAAAATACTTGAACAGAATAAATTAATACTGTGGATAAATTGAGTGGCCAAAATATTACGCCTAAATCTGCATTTAACATCAAATACATTTGAAATAAGTTACGGTTCTCTTTCCCATGTTCCATGCTAGCTTGTAAGTGGGGGAAAAAGAATGCTATGTCATCCAGTTGCTCAAGACTTTTAATTTTTAGTGTATTTTATCTTGTAAAAGGCAKGAGGAACTCTCTCTGAAAGACTGCTTGTGTCAGTAGCACTTCTTGCTTAGGACTCTTAAAACTCTCACAGTCAGACCTTCAGTGTTTCATGGAAAACACTCACTTGTTCCTTTTGATGGTAATTCACTTTGTGTGTTAATTTTGACTTTAATGTCTGTTCAAGGCTCTTGACTGCTTTTGCCACAGAATTGTCAGAACATTGCAGGAAGGAGAAATAAACTGTGTCTAACCTGAAAATATAAGGTCAAAATCTGCTTGCAACTGATGCATTACTTTTGTCGCAGCAGTTAGTGCATGAGGAGTCTACCCTGTAAACTCGCGCTTCTGTGCTGGGTTGCTGCTTTGTCAGTGGGACTGTTCACGTGAGCGGTTGTTACGTCTGTGAGCGTCAGCATGCTTGTTACATTGGAGTTCTACATCTCTTTCAGGCACCATAAACAATTATAAAAATTATTTTGTTTACCTTTTGCATATATTTTAATAGCATGATATACAGTGTACTTCTTGATAATTGAGTTTTCATCTAATTTTTTGTGCATTTTTCCCCTTTACGTGAAGACCTTACCTGTTTGGAGCAGGATGTTTTTCTATAAAAGCTCCATGGTGAGTTCCCAGTTCAATCCCAGCATGCCTATAATTCATTTGCAATACTCTCTGAAAATAACTGTGTTAAAACTTTTTAATTTTTCTTACTTGTTTACTGCATGGCTGATCCATAGGTGGAAGCACTGCATAATTTCACTTTTAAACTATGGATGTATATTCACCATCAAGCATTGTGAAACCAATGTATTCACTTTTTTCTTTCTTTTTTATTTTATAATCTTTGAGAGGGCATACTATATGTAAGTAAAGAGAAGTTGAAAAAAATGTAATTATTTCCAAATAGGCAAAAATGAATGCAATCTTTCCAAAACAGGTCTCTGTTTTTTATATATAGCTTCCCTTGTTGTAGCAGCTGAGCGCTAAGTTGCTTACAGACAGAAAGTATCAATGATGATCTCTTGATAATAAAGCAGGTAACAATGATTAGACAGTATTGTAGTAAGAGAGATGAAGTAAAGTGAAATAACCACTACCCCAAAAAAGGCTTACTATGCTTAAAAAAGAAAAGTTCCTCTAAAATCGGGATATTGTAAATAATAAAATCTATTGGTTTTAATGTATAAAATTGCAGCCTATCACAAAAATACAAGTAGACTAATGACAATCTTACCAAGTTCCTCTGTGTTGGAGCTTGTTTAATATTCATACAGTGCTACATAATCTCCAAGTCATCTTTTTCTAATAAGGTGATGGTTAAGTGGTTAAAGATTTAGGCAAGAAGAGTATCAGAAGTTTGGAGATTTTAGAACTTTTTTACAAAGTTTTAGCTAGGAGTTTGAGTGGGTTAAAGTTTAGCTGAGGATGCGTATCAGCTATACGTATGAATCTGTGTGTGTGGTTCCTGGGTCTATTCATAGGAGTTTGTTCCACATATATCACCCCCTTATGTCTATATCAAAATATTTTCTCCAAAAGAAAAGGCTTCTTAAGAGAGCTTCATTAAAATACTGAATTCTTAAGAGAATGAAAGAGGATAGTTAATGAAGAATTATGAGCTATACCAAACACAAGAAAAGCAAAGACACTAAATGTAACACTAGAAGAAGGAAGATGAAATTTCCTTATTCCTGGAAAATCATTATTATGTGACTGTTACGTTAGAATGAACTGATAACACTAAGTTATATGAATAACATTTGGGGAGGAGGGCAGTGTCTGGTTCCTGATGTAGTCCTCCTAAGAAGCACTTGTAAATAAAGTTTGTAAGGCATGGAAAGAAAAGTTTGGAACGTGGATTGTCATAGCAAACATATGTGTTGGTAGCGCCCTTCACAGAGCAGGCTCCCAGCATTGCAGCAAGACAGGCAGAGACATTTGTCAACCAGAAATGATTTTAGAATGAAGCAAGATTAAAAGGCCTAGATTAAAGAGAGGAATATGTGAAATAGACTCAAAAATTGTTGCCTGTCTTTCCGAAGACTCTTTTGTGGTTTGTTTAGTGCCAGTGCTAGCTCAGAAATAAGGTCTCTACTAGCCTACAGAGAAATTGGGATTAAATATATGCTTTGGCCAGGGGAAGAAGTCATATTGTTTCCATTAAGGTCTTAATGAGACCTAAAATTATGTAAACAAAATGAATGGCGATTTGACAGCTTTCTGCCTTTTGAATAAAAGAGCCTACAATTTTTTTCCTCTTTTTTTTTCTGTTTTTTTGTTTTATTCTTGATAGAGCAATTGGAAACATATCTTTTTCTTGGTTTAGGCACAATAGTAAGTGAAGCCACTGTATGTATTTTGAGAAAGTTGCTTTTTAGTATTTTATAAATATAATGGCAAATTTCTTGCTGTATTTTTTTCTTGATGCTTTTGTTGTCACTTATCTAGACCAGATAAAACTTTTACCTTCAAAAACCAAGTATCTTTTCATTTCAGCAGTTTTAGTTATTGATCAGCATAGATAAGTGCTTTTATTTTTTTGAATCTGATGTAGTTGAAGCCTATTCATTGGTACTATAAAACTGAATAGAAACTACAGAGAATGCGTGTCATACTATTTTTTATAAATTTGTAAACCAGTTCATCACATCATGTATATGTAATTTATCTGTTTTCCTATATAAACGATTTTAATCAAGTATAACAAAGCTTTTTAAAAAAAGTTATCACACTTGTTTGACTCTGTAAACATGAAGACAGATTTAAGAGCAAACTTTTTTTTTTTTTTTTTTTTTTTTAATAAGACACACAGCTCTTTGAGGAACACTCCAAAGCTGTAGCGTAGCTGTTATTTTAGTTGTCTGTGGTTTTCAAAATACTTTAATAGTATTAATCCTTATTCATTTTCTTCAATAAAGTGAACTAAAAATATAAAGTAATTAAAATTAGTGTCATTCGTTATGATATATAACACAAAATATTTTCAAAACTTTTGAGAGAATTTGTACTTTAATCCTTTCTTGTTTCACTGTAAATGTGAAAAAACTTGCATGTTACTGCTGAGTCTCTTTTAATATCTGATGAATTGACTTTTTTTTTGTTTACTTTGTTCCCATTTTTTTAGGCCATTTCAGTAGAAAATGCTCATCTAATTTTTCTTTGAACATGTATACATCTATATCTTTGTAACAATGTCTCTACGTCAGGCCGTGATTCAGGAGTGTGTTAATACATACGATAGCACTTCAGCAAAGTCTCTTCCAAATACAGACCTAAGTTTCTTAAGGGAACATAAATATTTATTATATAGTTTTTATGTTCCTTGTATAGACAATTACTTTATCTTAAAAAAAAAAAAAAAAAAAAAAAAAAAAAAAAAAGTCTGACATGTTGATTTTAGTTTTACTAGGAGTTTTGAGGAGTTGTTCTTGCCTACTGGTAACTTGGTCTTGTGGTTTGAACACTGAACCAGGGATTGAGAGCTCTCAAACTCTGTTATCCAACTGTTGCTGATAAATTGGAGTATTTTTTATGTGCCTCAGCATTCCTGCATTTAAAATAGAAATAATAGTCTAGAATGAATTTAGAAAGTTTAATTACTYTCAGCAACACATTTCCTCAAAGGTCTTGGTATTCAGCTGGAGCTTGGGATTAATTTGATTTTTAATAAGAGTTTTTGTCATTATCTTCAGCTGGGGTAGGTGGATGTCAACTGTTTGCAACTGCAGTTATACTTAAATGGTCTTTAATTCAGGCATAACTCTCATTAACTTTGAGGCAGAACGGGGGCTATGTAATTGGAAGGGTCTTTTTACGGCTATCGTACTCCTACAGTTCACCTCTAGAAGGGAGTTCCAGGCGCATCTCTGCGTAAGGCATCGCCCGCCTCCTGCGCTGGGGCTGCAGAGGCACTGATGCAGCAGAGGCCAGAGGGCTGCGTGGTCCCCACCTCCGCCTTCCTCCATGTCTCCATGTGTTTTTTTTTTTTTTTYCCTCCCCCCTCTCCCCCTCCTCGTTCTTCCCGCAGCAGAGCTTGTGGTGCAGATCAAAGCCTCAGGATGTATGCTGGGGTTCATGCTGGTGTTCTTGGGCCCTGCCCATGCCAGGGTGCTAGCGGAGGCGCTGCGGAGGAACTGGGGAACAGTAAAAGTGGCTGGTGGCGGTGGATCGCCCTTGCCTTTCAGAGCTCCTTGAGCCTCCACTTCCATGGGCAGGATCTGTTCAGGTGATAGAGGAAGAAATCCTTTCTGGCCACTGGGATGTGAAGTAAACAAGAACCCTGTCATAGAGAGGCTCCTGAAGAATTAGCTTTTTTGTTTTGTTTTGTTTTGTTTTTGTTTTTGATTTGCTTCCCTGCCGCTGTAGGTTTCTGCCAAGATATAATTGTGATCAAAATACTACTGTGTCTTTTTGAAATGGTGGTTTAGTTACACAGTTGGATAGACCCAGATGTGAGAAGGTACACTTTGGCTTTTTATCATTCCTATATCTTAGATACAGTGCCATTTTTTCTCACTGTGGAAGACAGAAATTGTAAGTGAATGTTTTGGTCCTGTTAACTTATTTTACTAATGCTGATTTTCCCCATACCAATGCCCTTCTTCCTGCATCATAACCACTTTCAGTAAAAATACAGCCTAATATTCTGAAAGTTAGTATACTGTAAAGATTCTTTTAAATTAACTGTTTTTAAAAGTGAGGCCAAATGTGCCTTATTTCAGTCCTTGGAATAATTTATGAAGTGCTGACACGCTAAGAGCAAGTAAAGAGCAGAAGTTCACAGTAGAAGCAAGTCATTCACTACCTACCTTCATCATTATTGTTTTGTTATCATTTATAAAGCTGAGAGTGTTTGCATCTACATAATGATTAGGATTTATAGTTTCCAAGTTGTTGAAATATCATAATGATGTTAAAATGTATTTTTCTAATGGCATTACTGTTACGGAAAATAACTGGGCTTTTGAGGTCTACTGAAAGAAATTTGAGTTGGAGTATATTGATGAAAACTCAAGGATAAAGTAAAATGGTGGTAAAATTAAATTCCTTAGTTACAAAAGTTTTCAGTATGGACTTGTTGACATCACTGCAGTTTTTTCAGAAATACATCTAAACCAATAAGATGCACTAGTAGTTCTTGTTCTTTTTTTTTTTAGCTGAACTAAGTTTAACCACATGAGTAATCATGCTTTACAAGGTCTGCTCTTTCTGTCTACAAAACATCATTCTTAAATGGAAAGTGTTTTGGCACTGAAACCAACACTTAGATGCATGCCTTGAAAGATGTACATCTTAAAGACATGGTGTAAATAGCATGTAGCTTAGACCATTTTCTCTAAGACTGTTTATGTGTTTATTTTGACAAGCATAGATCTTTGGATCTTTCCACACTAAGAGCATGGAAAACCCTGTGAAGATTTCATACCTTATTGTTAGGGGACCAATTTCATTTTTGCTTAAGTTTTTAAAGAAGCTATTGAAGTTGATTAACTCTCTCAAAATTTATTGCAGTTTGTAGCTGAGACCAGAATGTGTTCCCATATGTATTTTCCTCATTTTAAAATATTAAAATAATTTCAGATTGTACTGTATAAATATTCAATATATTTGAATATTCTCTTCACAAGTGTGTTATGACAGAAAGTAAATATAGCTGAATTGTATCTGTACTCATTGTTTGCTTTGTATTGATTAAGGGGTAGCATTATTTTTTTGGATAATGTTGTTCTATATTAAATACAATCATTTATTGATTGAAGTATATAGATCAGTAAGTAACAGGACTCTAGTGCATACATTTACATTTTAATTTCTGTAGGAATATTGGTCATATATAATGTATGAACGTATTTGGAAAGTGAGAATTAAAAATAGTCACTAATACACTGTTTGTTACAAAACTGGCTAAAAATACTGTTTCCATGACAGATGAGTATTTCAAAGTGAAATCTATACTGAATTTTTCTAAGCTGCTAAAATATATTAATATAAATTTAAATATTCTAATATAGACTGTGAAATGCTGCTGGAAACAAGATAATAGATTTATAGTTGGGAATTTTTTGGAACATGGATTTTTTGACCAAGTAATTTGCAGTGGTAGTTGTAGCAGATATTGGGTACTTTGTGATGCTTCAATACCAGAGTTACTGACTAAATTGTATTTGTTTATTTGTGACAATCTGGTTTCTCATGTATGTACAAGAGCTTCAGGACCGATCTAAATCCACTAAAATCTGTCTGAAACTTTCCATTGACTCTGGTCAGTATAATGGAATTTTTTTTGAAAGATTTTTTTGTAAATTAAACCTGTGACCATTGGCTTGCTATATGTGTGATTAGGTTAGCAAGTAGGTTGGTTCCTCTGTGCCTCTGTGGGTCTGTGTATAAAAGCAGTGGAGCAGTTTCTCACAAGGTGTTAAAGCTCTATAACAATTTCTGTATAGCCCTTTCAGAAAGCTTTCTGAAATACAGTGTGAGTGCAAGCAGTCTTTTCTACCATTTTCATGAAGGTATGTTATACAAAAAGTATTTGCTTTAGATTGAGTTCAAGTTGAAGGTAGTTTCAAGTGCGTCAAGTTGCATCACAGTAATCATGGTGATTGCGTTTTTAACCATGTATGTGTTTTCTCCATGTTTACTGTATCTAGTAGTTGGAAAGAAGTTAAGTCTTTGAAATCATTGTCAATTTTGCCATATATTTTAATGAGATCAGGATTAAGCTTTAGAGGGCCAAGACACAGGCCAGGTGCAGAAGTTTCAGAGAAGCCCAGCTTGTACAATAATTTTTGTTTAACTTGTTTTTCTTATGTTATTTTTACATTATGTTGATTCATAATTTGTTCTTGCTTTAATGTCCCTGTTGGTTCATTCAACTGAGCCACTTAACTGTGTACAAGTAATTTGTAATTAACAAAAAAAAAAAAAAAAAAAAAAAGGTAGTGTGAATTAAGTGCAATTATAATTATGCATAGTGTTTGAATTGCTGGCAGCTGTTTTTAAATATTTTTCTGACACTTAAGTTTATGATAATATATTTGCACACACACAGACAGGCACACATATATATGCATGTGCTCACATGCTTTATTTGTTAGGATTGAAGAGCATTATTTAAAAACAAATAATGTGACAATATAATCACAGGATGATATATTGTGGAACAAGAAATTAATAGAAGGAAAAGCTGAAGGAAAGTGAGGTGACACATGAACCAGTGAAACTGGATAAAGACGGAGATTAAATAATCAGTTGAAAAAAATGAAATATGGAGAAGGAGGAATCCTGGGTGAACCTCTCAAAAATCTTTTCTAGAGATGGAAGGGAAGGAAATCCTAAGCAAAGGATTAAATCTTGGTTTAATGAATTGCAAAAAGGACAGTGCTCTGTAAATGATCTTGAATTTGTATAAAATAGAATATTTCAGAGTTTTATTATCCTTAAATTCCTGTTTATAGTTTTGCTTTTGAGTGATTGATTTCACCTGTTACAAGCTATCCGAAGCCTTATTTTTAAGGAACAGAAGAAGAAAACTAAAACAACAAATTATGTTTCCATTAAACATCATTATAAACTCCTGTATCTGCTACATGCACGTTGTGGTGTTTCAGAAGAGAATGTTTATTAATCTTGTTTTATATAAATAAAATTACTGATTTGTTTTAACATAATACATGCATCTATGCATTGTTTCCATTTCCTTGTATCCTCCGCATGTTGTTTCTTTACCCTTTTACCCATGTTGCATATATCCTAGTGGTTTCAATGACATCAGCACTGTGCCAGGTTATAACTGAACAGCAATTCACATTAGATGTCTTTGTAGGTATCTTTTGAAAATGACAACCAACTAGAATGACCCAGAATCTAGATTTTCTTTCTCAAAGGACTTAAGATGAATACAGATGTTTATATTCACTTTGTAAGGTGTTTGTATTGAATGCAGGTGTTAAATATGGGGTCTTTCAAACTGTAAGAAAAACTCTTAATGTGTTCAGTGGTCAAGGAGAAATTAGGATCTATTATTGAGAAACTCAAAGTATCCATAAGCCCTACTGAGTCTTATGGGAACTGCAGATACTCAACACTTCTGAATTAATATCTTAGAATGACTTTAAAGCAAGGAGCATCTTAATTTTTGAGAAATAACTTTCATAATTTTATTTTGTTCTTTCTTGAAGCAAAACCAAACCAGCTCCACAAATTTCACCCAGTAAGTCTGTGGGAGGAGAGTTTTGTGTTGCTGCAGTCTTTGGATCATCAAGATCCTGGTTTGCAAACAACCCTGGTCTGAAAAGAGAAAAAGGTTTGTATACTACAAAAATAAAATTTAAATTCAAATTCAAGTTCTCTGTGTTTTTCCTCATTTTGTGGTGATTTGTGAGCAGATGGTGGATATTTGTTATTTTATTCCTTAAACTCAGTGACAGTGGAGATTTTTAGGAACATGCAATTGCGGTACTTTTGGTAAAATAAGACGATTTACAAGAAATTTAAATTAGCTAAATGAGTCATTGATCTTTGTTACAATAACAGAAAAGAAACTTTCTGGTGGCTCAATGCAAAGATATCGTGTGAAATTTCCCAGAAAAAATAGTGCTTTAAGGGTGAAACACCTTTACTGCAATGGCTATATAGACATATTTTAGCAATGTATAACTACCCAAACACTTTGAGAAGCTCTATTCCACCTGCTTGTACGTATGATATTCATATTTTTGAAACAAGATAAAAATTATTTGTGATTTGTACGCTTTTCTCTTTGTCTGGCCCTTTCCCTTGTTTTAAAYCACATTTTTGATGACAAGTGTATAAAGGCAAGACACTTCAAAGAATTAAGTATCTACTGCTGCTGTAAATACTTCTTGCTTGTGATTCTGATGAGCTGTTAATAAGATTTTCTATTTCTTCTTGCAAATAGATCAATCAAAACAGTTTGTAGTGGAATCGTTGTATATTATCAGTTGTTATGGTAGCCTGGTGGAACACGTGTTGGAACCACGTCCACTCAGCACTGCTCCGAAGATTAGTGATGACACACCCTTGGAAATGGTGACATGCCCAAGAGCCAGCTGGACTTTGGTTAGGTAGCTCATTCCCTTACTTTTTCTTCTCTTTATTCTCATCCAGAAAACTATCATGAGCCTTTCTTGAAAGGGGAAGAACGAACTGAATTGTGGTTTTCAGCTATGTCCTTACGCTTTACAGAGTCCTAAAATTTTCCATTGAAAGAGAGGACTCTTGATAGCAAATTTAAGACTGACTTTTCATGTAGTTCTGTTAGTGCTTAAGTGTCTAAGTGGGAGCTAATGCATTTAAATACTTTTGTAGACCTGGATCTACATGAACATATTTTAGATCAATAGAGAGCCTTATCAACTAGTGATTTTAAATGATCAGGTTGTAATTTAGTTGTTTATGGAATTATGAGAAGCAGTTATTTTAACAGCATTAAAATACAGAATTCTGCCACGAGACATGCAGGAGGTTTCAAAGACAAAGCATTGCATCAGGCAAGTTATCCTGTGAGCAGCTGAAGGTAGCATTTCTCAAGATAGCTGTAGAAATTATTCCTGGCATGTGGAAGAAAGTAAACAAAAATTGATGAGAAACTGTTGTCAGTGCTTTTGGCATTTTAAAATATTTTTCTATTGATTTTTCTTGGCTCCTATATTCCTTAGTGCTACTCATTGCTGGACTATATTGATCAATATTTGATTTACCAAGCTATTTAGGAATGGCCCACCCTAATTAAAATTACAACACAGACTTCTAGACCATTATTGTTGAAATGAGTAGGTTGTAATGGAATTGAAAGTCCTAATTGGATCAATAGTCCATAACTTTACACAGCTTTATTTTCACAGTTTATAAATGCTCAATTGACTTTACAGTATCGAAGCAATGCTAGTTAACAGAACAAAAAAGTTCCCTGGGTTCTGTTGTGTGTTAATATTAGATAATGTTAGTATGACATACGATGGTCCTAAACATATTAACCAAGTTGATCTAAACTGCCTTCATCATTTTTTGTGCAATATGTACTACAGTCAACAAAGGAATATTGTCTTTTCTTCATAATCTGTGTGAAGTGGTCATGCTGTACAACTGCCTGTGGTATATTTCAGGGTTTGAAGAAGCTAATTTAAATAATTACAAACATTTTGTGAGCTAGTATAGATAATTACATGTGATGACAGAAACACTGATTTACATTCTCTACATTAGCTTAAATATTAATAGTGTTGTGTTTTACCTCAGAACTCCTCAGTGGAATGAGCTACAACCACCATTTAATGCAAACCACCCATTGCTCCTGGCTGCAGATGCAGTACAGTACTACCAGTATCTTCTTGCTGGCTGTAAGTAGCTTAGAACTCTTTTGTCTTGTCATACGTACAAATTTTAAGCCAAGAATGTGACTTTCTGAAACAGTTTTTCAACATGCATTATTGGAACAAGATAGCAGCAGTTGTTCAGGAGAATTTCTAAAATTTATTATGAATGTATTGGCAAGGGCAGAGTTTTTGTGCAAGGCATCAATGAAATTAGACGAAGATTTACAGACAATTTACCATGTAAGATGCAATAGGTTTTTTTTAGAAATGTAGCAGCATATTGTAATGGGTAAAATATTTCCATGGCTTTCCATTATAAATTCCTACACCGATTAAAAAAAATGGCCAGTTATAAAATTTTGCTACAGGTTAAAATACATCTTAAAAAGTTGAGGTTCAATACAATTTTTTTTTTAATGAAAAAAATGTGGTTAAGTTTACTTGACAGAAATCCAGAAAAGGATAATAGCTTTTTTCTTTTTCTTTGGGTAATTTTATAGTATGTGGAATTTTGGTGGTCAGGTTTATGATACAGTTTACTAGCTTTGTATTTTCAATCTTTTGAAATTCCAAACTTTTCTTGACGTTTCTTTGCAACTGAGCCAACTGCAAGTTGTTTAACATGTTAAAAAATGTAGGCATCATTATTTATAACTGCGTATGTCATGACATATGTCATTATCCTGATACCATGTCCATATGGAACCATCTATATGCGTGTTCAGAAAGTTTATAATTTATGTTAACATTCAGATTTGTAAAAAACTAAAAATAAATAAAAAGATACACAAAAAAATTGTATTAAAATATAGAAAACTATAGTAAAACAGCATCCGGACAGTGTGGGGTACCTCCTGAGTGGTGACTTTAGTAAACGCATGTTATATAACTCATCGTTTATTGTAAATGCTTAAGTTTTTTTTTTTTTTTTTTTTTTTTTTTTTTTTTTTNTTTTTTTTTTCCCAGCCATTCAGTAACCACTGTTTACTGGAGCAGGTTAGGAGTTAGGAAGGGGAAGTGTTGCACTGAAAAGGTGGGGAACTGGTAGGCATGTCTACAATGGCAGTAGCTTAGAGCTGAGAGCATTTGTGCACCAGCAGTTTGTAGGGAGCATACATTTATTTCAATAGAAATTCCTCCTCAGCACAGGAATTCATGTAATCAACTGCATTCGTAATAGTAGAGTAACAGGTACAGTTTCTTTTTGATCGGAATCAAAGCAGTAAGTGAGGCTATCATATACCCCAAAAAGTAAGTGTTTGGCAGGCCTTGCAAATGTGAGCTGTCACGTGTCCTGAAGTGTTCAGGATTTCTTCACCTCATTTCTTCTCTTGCTTTTAGCCATTTCTTCTCATGAACGTGATACTTAGTGACAACTGAATGCATCTGCATTTTCCCACTCCCTTGGAATTCCTGGTTACTGGGCTAGTTTCAGCCAGAATCTCAGGCAGCTGCTTCCCTCGGGAATCTTGGCATCATTTCCAGGGATGTCTGCCCACCTGCTTCATTCTGTGTGCTATCCAGCCACATCATTTCAGGGAGCCAATGTGTATTGCATTGTCTATGAAGAAACATTTTATATACATGCATATGTACATATATACCTTTATGTATATTTATATACACAGATGTGCACACACACATACACGTATGTTTATATATTCTTTTCATTAAGATAATTCAGAAGACTAGTAATAGTAAATAGTAAGTCTCTTATTTTTTAGCAAGGGTGTAGTCAAGATCAAAGTGATACAGTCATGTTAAAGTTTCACAAGGGAACAACTCTTGGCATATGTAAAGGTACTCTTGGGAAAACTAGACCCTGTGCGCAGTTGTTGGTGCAGCTAACACCGGCATGTTATGTGACTGAAGCATTTAAAATGCAGAAATTGGATATCTGGGCCAAAAGACARTATGTCTGAATGCGACTGGTAAAAGCAGCATTGGCACCGGATTAGATCTGTTGCTTTTACCTGTCCATCCGTTGCATGCTCTCAGAGCTGAAAATGTTGTGGAAGCCTACAAGGTTAGATAATCTGTGTAATTTTTTGGCTGAGAAAATACTCACAAGACTGAAAATCCACTTACCGTTTATTCCTTACCTTACTTTTAACTGTGTCTGCTCTATTGAGTGTTTGTTCATATATATGATTGTCATATTTAGTTTTGATGATTCAGATCTTAGCCACCTGTGAATTTCTTTTTCTGTAATTGTTCACAGTTACAAGTAACGATTGTGATTATGGAGTTTTCATTTGTTTTATTTAAATATGTGGGTGGAATGACGTTGTCCCTGAAAATACTTGGGAGATTGTGACATGAAAACAATGCTGCCATTGGATATGGAAGGAAATGGCTTGTCTTGCCAAAAAGAGTGGGAGAGGAAGAGTGCTACTTCATGATTCACAAAAAAGGAAAATATACTGTACAGATTGATAGGTGCAATTTTCTGTTTGAATGGGAATGTTGTTTCATAAACAGATTTGTTCATTGCAACAACTTAAAAATGTTTTTTGCTTGCAAATATAGTACCATTTTAATTAGTTTCTGGATTATTATTGGGCAGAAGGACAACGCAAATTCTAAATTAAGTGTAAGCAGAATTGAAGTGCTGTCTAGATTCTGTGCTTCATTAATTAGGATAAATTTCACCCTTGTCAAGAAAATGAAAGCCTTAGCCTTAAATTAAGATTTTATTTGTAGTGTTAGAAGCCTTTACATAAAATTTTTGCTGGACACGTCTAGAGATATTTTTTACGAATTCCTGCAGCTTCTCTACAGGTGAAAACAACAACAACAACAACGCAGTGTATAATCTGGTATTTCCTTGATGTATATGGTAAACAGATTAATCCAGCATTTTATAGCAGATTCCTCCTAGTATGTTGTCTGTTACTGAGGGTGTCCTAGGATTATCTAGATGCAATGATGAAAATAAATGTTTTGTAAATTAGTACTACTTTTTCAGGAATGGGGAACCTTTTTGCTATCTGAAGAAATAAACTGAAAAATTCATAGTAAGGAATAAACCCTAAAGAATACAGAACATAAATAAGAGTTCTTTACAAACGATGAGGCTTGATTTACTCTGTTTTATGAACTCAAGGAATAATTAATTTTAATAGATTTTATTTGAATAAAAAGTACAGGACAAGATAAATTCATTTCTGAAGTTCTCAGAGAGTTTGGAAATGTCAGACTTCAGAGCTGATTCTTACTGGACTTCATTGAAGACCATTTTCCTTATTTAAGGCTATTAACACAGTTCTGTTAGAAATGAAACTTATTTTAGTAAAAAGATTGTTTTGAAGTATGCTGCATGGAAAAAGCAAGAAAGGTCACAAGGTAGAAGAGAAATGGTTGACACTGCACAAAATTGTTAGCTGTCTTTCARCCAGAAATTTTTGCTACATTCCTGCATTATTTTATGCAGAAATGTTGCTGATAGTTTCTTTTTGTATTTGTATTATYTGTATTACATCATRTTTGTATTATCTGTTGTGTATGCACCTGCTGCTGGTGACGGCATTAAGTAACTTAGAGTAATGTGATAAAAAAGATGCATTTAATTCACAGAAGTAGCAGCGTTTCAAGAATTCAGGTTTAGCTAGACATGTTTGCGAGAGGAGGCATCAGGTTTTCATGCCACCGCAGGGGTAGATTTAAGACCTGCACAGAGTACTGTCTGGAGAACTCCTGAAATGTTGTAAAAGTAGCTTGTATGCTTTTTGGTTTCTGTTGAAATTAAAAGTAATGTGTTGAATAGATATAGTCAGAACAAAAACCCTTCTGAGAACATTAATCTTTATGTGTATGGATCACACTCATCTCACTAACTGAAATCAGGGGTGGATGTGATTCACTTTGTGTATTTCATTAACAATTCAAACACTATGTATTTCAAATGTTTTTTTTTACCAAAACTTTTTGAAGAAGGAAAAGTTAATTGATTGCTAAATTCTGGCAAATAATTTGCATTGTTTTAAATTATCATTAAAAATTTTCAATTGGGTTTTAATTCACTTAAGCATGAAATGTAGAGAAAAACAGAATAGTAAGCACTGAAGACAAAATCTAGAGAACAAACGGTAAAAGTAGCTTTAACAGAGAAATTTCTATGTATCTAATGTTCTTTAAATTGTATTTGTTTTCTGGAATTGTTTTCTGGAATTATTTCACGCAAAAATACTCAGTGAAATTTCTGAAAAAAATCCAGTCGGTTAAACCAAACAAGAGTCGCACAGAAAGTCCAGAACACCTGTTAACTCGATTTTAGCATATATTTAGTAGGGCAAAAGCTATCTGGCTCTGCTTACCTGTAGCAATGTAAGGGGCTGACATTAGCTGACGCCTGTGGTTTGATGTGCTATCGCTTCTGTCAGTAAGTTTAATTGCCAGCAAATGGCTAACTAGGGGTTTCGGGTGAATGTTACATCTGTGTCTGCCACGTTAGTGGTAAAAGGAATTCTGGCGCCATTTCAGGGTCACTATTTGTATCTGTCTATCAGAGTCAGAATACAGCAGTTTCTCTCGGTTTCTGTATAGCATTTCTGCCAATTGTTTGGCTCCATTAAGTGTGCAGGGGAAATAAAAGCCTGACTGACCAAGTCACAAGGGGCTATGGATAGGCCCTTTCTTTGTCCACACTCAGAACATTGCATTAGGTCTCATTATCCATTTATAATACGGGACCTTTGCCCCCGGGTCACTGGAAAATACTCCGTGTGCTCTTTAGCACAGAGTACCTCTGTCAGCAGCCGGGGAGCACAAAGAAGCGGCGGCAGTCTGGGCGGAGGGCCGTGCTTAGCAGGTTTTCATAAATAGGCAGTTTGATGCCAAAACGCAGTATCAAAATCTTTAGTCTCTGGAGAGTTTGAAGCAGGCCAGTAATCTTGTGATAAAAAGAGAATGTCTTACAAATACTGCGTTTAGGTGTTTATGCACAGTTCAGCTTTTAACTGTATTTTTCAAAGGATTTTAGGGTGATATTCACAGCTAATAAGGAAGTAACTAGGAACTGTTCTTTGAAGAAATATTTTGTACAACAAGTGTCCAAGACCTTTATCCCCAGGGCATTTGTAAGTGGATTAGCGCAGCTGTTTCGTTGCTTTGAGGTCATCTGTGACATCTGCTGCCGAAACCTGAACAAAAGCATGCAGCCCCTATCTACCTGAGCGCTTTATCGCAGCCTGTCTGCTGCAGACAAGTGAGAAACTGGGTAGTGAGAGATCTGGACCTTTCTGCAAGTTCATGCCTTGCAGATGACCTGCATTTTAAATTTCCTAACCTGCTGGCCTACAGGAAGCATCAATATCCTGCTCTTAACAGTTTCAGACTTTTTGCTGTTGGTCAGAGTAAAAATATCAAGTACTATGAATCTTCTTAGCTTTTGATGGGACAGGTTTCAAACTTTTTTTTTTTTTTTTTTTTTTTTTTTTTTTTNTTTTTTTTTGATTTCATCCTGCAAAGCCTCAGGTACATCATAGACTTTGTGTCTTTCATATTTGGTGTTTGTTATAGGTGCTAGAGATTTCTCTCATATCCTTGTCAGGTTTAACATGTATACTCTACTAGTATTCCCTCTTTATTTGTGTKTGTTTGCTGGACAACTTCTAAATTCCATGACATTAAAGGAAGKGAGTGTAATCATATTTTGCTGTTTGTAATATGTTTTTCTTATAATGTAAATAGTATCCTCTGGTACAGTTAGACTGTCATTCRTAGTAGACTTGGCAATGGGAGGAGAGTTGTGCTAGGCATTGCATGCCTGCGTWAGAGGGTCCCATGGAATTTGCAATATAAAGAACTTGACTTAYGGGAATTTCCAAGATTCATCATTACTCTTCAAACGCTACTTGTTTCCTACTAATCCTTGCACTTAATTCCTCCTAAGGAATTAAGATACTTTTAATAGTGTAAACTGTTGAGGCAAGCTGTTAAGGTGTGCTGTATGTGCATGACCATCAGCTGATTGTATTCAGGTTTCTTTCTAATGAATACTTCCGTCTCCATCACTATAACCTAAAGTCTTGCATATTTGATTGCCCTAACCTATGTTTCCTTTTTCTAACTTCCATACCTTCCATTTTTATGTATTTGAATTTATGCAGACGCATGCTATATAATTGTAGTGAAAATAGGTAGTTTTAAATACCAGCTGAAATTCTTGCACCTTCATTTCATACTACTTATTTCGTATTTTCTCCTACTTATCCTCTTTGAATTCACTTTTCCATTACATTGGAAGAATGGACTGTAGTTACCTTCAGATATCAGCAATTAACACATGAAAGAAGAAACCTCTAAATTACAACAAAAAGCTGCCTGAAAGGGGTATTGAATAACATGAGTTATGATTTCTCTCCTCTGGCTGTGGAAAGGGCACCTTCACATTCCAGATGAGACTTTTGGCTCATCAGGACCAGTTCTATGGAGAGGACCTGCAGTTGTCAGARGCAGGCCAATGACAAGAATTAATATATTAACTGGTATGCAGTACTCTTTGACAAATTGCTTACTAAATACATCAAAATTGATTGGGCATTCTGTGTTTAAATTGACAAATGACTGCATTAGTCGAAGGAGGGAAATCCATTAATTACAGCTGCCCTCAACCATAGGAAATGTAATCGTATAAATATAGATTTTATTAAAACAAAAGTCTCTACTTTACTATAGTGTTGCTGGTAAGTGTACTTGCACCTCTTTGCTATTAAGCCTCCAATAGGAGGTTTTGAAGACAGATCTTAGTGATTGACTTTTAAATAATCAAAGACTATTTYTGTTATGTTAAAAGGAATGATGCTTTGTTTCTTTATCCCACTATGGCCACTTCTGGAAATTGTGTTTTTCTCTCTCAGAAAAATGAGCGTGTAGCTGAGGCTTCTGCTGTCTCATTAACTGTTTATTCTAAATGCTATTTAATTCATATTCCACAATTTTAGATTTGAAAAATACAGAATGATCCTTAACTCAGCTAGTACTCTCTATTCTCATTCTTTGTTTCTGCACTGTTCTCCAAGTAAGTAATACTTGAGTGGCTGTTATCTTATGTCTGAGTAGGAATTTGCTTTTGAGTTAGGCCTGAAGATACCAGTTTTATAGACTTTAACGGATTCTTGAAAAGATTAAGGCCTGTGTTTATAGCTACCTTTGACTTTTGGCTATTGCAGCAGGTTTTCATTTCTGGACCAACTGCTGTACATATCTTGTGTTTTACTTAAATGGCCTTGATTAGAAGTTGAACTTCCTAACTATTCATTGTCTTCAAAGGGATGGGATTAACCTTTTTTCACTGTGTTTGGGTTAAATCCTAACACAATTTAAATAGATAAATCTGAAGTCTCTGTGTCGTTATGTTTGCAGTACCTGCTCCCTCTTCTGAAAGGTGTGCACCCTGAGCAAGATTTTTGTCTCTAAGCAATATTATAATTCTTTATTGCTTATTTTATATTCCTTTTATACATTCCATTGATGAAAATAAAAATTCCTTACATACAACTAGTGCATATTATGCAGTGGAAGCAGTACTGAGAGTAAGAATTGTGTGTGTGCRTGTTGAAACTGTGTGAATATGTGCTATGAAGGCAGATACTATAAGAAATGAGCTATGGCACACACGAACATAGCCAAACTACTACCATATGATTTACACTAAGCACCTATAGTAGGGAATCTAGTCATGTCTTAGAATACCACGAGGCTTTTTCTGGGAGCAGTAGAGAGCATTATGGCCTGGTAAAGGGGTAATGAACTGAGGCTAAAAATTCTATTTAGTGTTCTACTGATTCTCAGCCTTGTGTCTGTTTGTGCTTTCTTCTTACACACTTATATATATATATATACACACACACAGAAAGAGAGAGATATTCTCTCTGTATGTGAAAGAATATATATTATTATGATACCTACCGTACTATGTATACATAACTATAGCGTGTGTGTGTGTATTTGTATATTCTCTGGGGCAAGAACTGTGTCTTGTTATGTGCATGTTCAGTGTCTATCACAATGGAGCCTGATAAAATAATAAAACGAATCAAAACCAGAGCCTGTTCTATAACAATTATCCTAGTGTATAGCTATGAGGTGTTCGAGGTGTTCAAAGCCTTTTTGCTCTGTTGCTGCAACATCTCTCTATGGCTGTGGTCAAAAGTGAATTCAGCTGGAATAGGTTAAGCTGTTAGTGCTCTCAGCTGTTCATTAGTGTSTCTCTGCTGGGGTTTACTGGTTCTGCAGCAATGCTGATAGAGCCTAAATGTTCCTCCTCCACTTCAGAGCAAAATGGGCCAGTTGCACTTAATCTGCTGCTGAAGGCTTTCTGAACAAAGCTATCTGACCTTCCCCTGAAGTGGGTGAAGCCCACTTGAGTTTATATGAGCTGCTGTGCTGTGAAACTAGGAGAGCAGTGGTTGGTGGGTTAATACTTGAAATTGCCATACTTTTTGTGTACTGATATATGAACGTTGCCTAGACTGTTGACTTCTCAGATGTACTTCTACACTGTAGATAGTGGCCTTTCCGCAAAATTGTGTCCACTGAATAGCATGGGCTTAAAAATTGCAGCTGCAGCATTCGCATCGTACACACAATTCATAAAAAGTCAAAGCAACTGAGATGGGTGTTGCATAACTGAGAAAGATCTTCTCCATGAAGGCAACTTGGAGGAGGCTGTTTCATCTATGTTAAATGAATGTAAAAGCAGCCTTTTGGTTGATTGAATGCCCRATCACAAGACGAGTTACGTTGGAATGATTCTGCCAGGCTTTCCTCCCCCTGGCCCCCTACTCTCAGCAAGAGTATTGCAACTAACTCACTGTTAGAGCTATATACTTAAAGTTGAGAAACTGGATTACGCTGTTATTCTGTTGTTTTGGGTACAACCTGTACGCAGCTGTACGGAGATTTCRTATACTTAAGTACATATGTTTAACCTTTTTATCCTGATAGGAAAATAATTGCTTGCATTTGCTAGCTTCTCRGTTTGCCATTATTATTCTTTATGCTTGAAATGGTCTTCAGCTAGTCTGTTCTTTTCACAGAATTCTACTTTATTGCCATATAATAAAAGAATACAATATACTTTAAAAAAGAACTTCCTGGATCTGTGCATCAGTAGTTTCRAAGGTTTTGTTCAGAAGTAATTTAAAAATCTATATCCTTGTAAAACAGTTTATAATTTCTCTGAAATTTTGGACAGGATTTTCTTGATATGGAAAACCTCATTTCAGAATTTCTGAGAATTYTCAGAAATCAATTTCTTAAGAATTCTTAATTCTGAGAATTAATTAAGTGTTCATCTTAACTTAGGTATTCTCTCTGAATACTACATAAACAAAATATCATAACTGTAAGAAATGTAGGTAAAATCTTTTAGCACAATTTTGGTAATTTAAAGATTCATAATTGGATTTTTTTTTTACAATATATTTAAAACTGCAAAGAATCTTAAAAAAATTATTTTGTCTTTATAGTTTTAACATTTTGGAATGAAACAGATCCCAAACACACATTTCTCTAATTCCAACATGGCTTGCCTTCAGAGATTTTTTTTAGAATTTAATGGTTGTGATACTCCAGTGTTTTCTCGAGCAGATAGGGATTAAAAAGGAGCTTTTGCCCACTTTCATAGTACTTTGTTAGTGTTTTTGGCTTCTTTCTAGCATTTATGTCTACCATACCATTTATTTTTTACAGTCAATAAGAATATATGCACTACAAGCATGATATGTATCTCCCTGTCTGCATTTCCTAATCAATGATTTTATAAGTGTTTTAGAGGCAAGCCTGGAAGCGAAAATCTTACCAATTTTCCCAGTGCTAACAAACCTGACCTGTAGAAGTCATCATCAAAGCAGAAAGTTTGGGGTGGAGGTGTGAAGTTTTGGTTTTTCTCACCRTTTTTTAGACAGCAGTTTCCATTTTCAGTGTTCTCTGCTTGGTTCCTCTGTTGGATTCTTCACCATTCCGGAACTGCTTGTATTTATTTGGCATCTTAATGAACCAAGAAATGTTCTTTCTAATACCTTGTAGGTATGCTTTGCCTTTTCCTTTCTTGTCAAATGTGTAGGAATATCATCTATTGTGAGTATTTGCTAATATACAGATTTGTTGTAGTATTTTCACCAATTATTCTGTTCAATGTTTTAAGTTAAAACAAGCGTAGCTTCCCTTATCTCCCACTGTTTCAGTGATTTTCTAAAAGAAGATTATATATATATTTTTTTTATTATTTTCAAAGTGTCATCAACTGCARATTACTGAACAAGTGTATTATATCTATTTTATTGACTGTTGGGGTTTTGCTCGCATTAGTTGCAAACAATGAAAACGGAAATTTCATGCCTRCTTCTTACTTTTCATGGCATAATAGTTTGCAAGCTAATCTGGATCACTTTCCCATTGCAAAAAAGATGTTTTTAATGGAAGTTGCAGTTTACGATCTTTTTAAAGAGAAAACTAAGTTTCCCTAAAACTGTAACCTGCCCTTCCTGTTCCCTACAGGAAACAGGATTAAGTGGTAAAGGGAAGCAAATTTAATTTCTGAGTATTGGACTGATTGGGGTAAATAGAAACAGGACAGGTATCATTTCACTGAAGAGCTACATCACTGCATATAAGCAATGTAGTAAATTAAGGAACGAATGTAGAATGTATTCTTTACCCATAACTGTTACTTATTTAATAATGGAGACAGGGCAGATAATAATTATTAATGTAAGGTTCATTGGATGTTGCAAATGTATTTTAAGTTTTTGAAGCTTACCTATACTTGGACATGTACAGATCATCAGATTACTCAGTGCTTGCCCATCTTAATCCATATTTTATATACTAAATGCTGGAAACAGTACTGAGTATAGGAATTAAAATACTTTCAGATGTGTACAAACAACAATAATGAACAAGGGCACATGCTGAAACAGTTCTTTACTATTCTTACATGGTCATCTGGAACTTCTTAGAGAGAGGTCCATCAACACTAAGGGGTCAGTTTTCAAAGCAGTGTACAGGGATTTAGCCGCGCGACTCCTATTGACGTTAATGGGAGTCAAACGGGTAAATCCCCACGCACCGCTTTGAAAATTTACTACTAAGCCTCTTGACTTCTCACTACATACTTTGATTGTAACAGTAATCCATGGTTAACATAATTTTCCCGACAATAATGTCAAACATACTTTTGAAGTCAGTGAATTATAGAAATAGTTACCTCTTCCATAATTCTTTAAAGATGGCCATCAGATGGATTTCACCATAGATTCTTGCATTTAAAATTATTCTTTAACTCAGGAAAGAATAATATATATGTTGTCCTTTGATACAGAGCTGATAGTCTGCTCAGCTTGAGTTTGTAAAGTGTTACGTAGCCTTAAGATACTCCGTATTTTAAGTAATGCCATAGATTCCAACCAGCCTGGCTTTAAATGTTCATCAACTTGAGTATTTTTCTATGGAGCTTTAGAAAAGGAAGCTGGAGTCAGGCACAGTGAACATTTACCTGTCCTATAATGGAACCAAGAGGATTAGTGAAGCCTGAATACGTAATCAGCACTTTTTAGGGAAGAAAATGCCAGGCTGGAGGCTGTCAGACTACTGTGAAGTATAAAGAGCAAGTAAAGCAGTCATCAAACCTTGGGAAAATCTGAGGAGAATTCATATCCTGCGTACAGTCCTAACGATTCCTTTAAGATTAAAGGTGGATACAGAGAATGGATTTCTTTGTCTGTAAAGCGCGTAATAAATTATGGTCAGTTTACAAATAACGAATGGATAAATCTTTAAGTCAATTGGTGTTGTGAAATAACTGTTAGGCCAGCTAAACTCTTGGTTTACAGGGGKTTTTTTAGCATAATTTTAGGATGTTCATGCATGTAAGAATCTCAGAAATAGTCATAACACAAGAAAAAAAATTGACTGGAGAAAAATTCTGAGTGAAAGAGGATATTTTAATTTGCATGGAATGCCCCTGCAGAAGTTTACAAGCTGAAAGAAAGCATTAAACACAGAACTTTGTTCAGTATCATATGGCTACAACTGAAAATGCATAGAGCACATCACCAGAATACAAACAGTTTGTTTTAAATGTGGCTGTAAGAATTCTGTCTGAAAGGAAAATCTGGTCTCCACTTTATTGTCAAGCTGCAGCAGAATTAGAGCCAACAATCATAGCTATGTGCTGTAAGAGAGGTTTTAGGAACATGCACGCTGTAAAACTTGATAAGCACTTGCTGGAGTTCCAACTACATGACAGACTTTCTTTGTAGCAAGTCACCTGACTGTGATACTGAAACCAGCCTCGGAGGGAAGTGAGATCACCTCTTTAAGACAGGGAGGAAAAAAAGCTGAACCTGTTGAATTTAACAGAAAGTGGCTGTATACAGACCTAAACCAAGAACTGTCATATTCCGCTTATCAAGCATAACATGATGTAACTAATGCATCAGTTGTTCCAAAAGTAGCATGAAGTAAATCATTCAAAATATGTACTTTAATTTTAAAGGAAGTATTCCTAAAGCATGCTGACAAGCATGTGATTACCTCAGGTCTCTATACTACCTATGATCATTTTAAATATAACTTAAAAAACCGCAGACAGCATCAAAATCAGCTGTTAGTGTGTGATTTGTATGAAACCAAGGCATATGTTGTTTTTTTAGTTTGCATACCTGTTTCCCATGGACATCACTGGAGACTGCGCATAAACCAAGGAGAGACTTTGGACTAGATGAGTTAGTTGAGACTACATTGTTTTTGTTTCTACTAGATTTTAGAATCTTACTTCAAATTATAAATTTTGTGAATTTATATATTTATATTTTGTGAAGTAAAGGAAGTTTTTCTGAATGTGCATGCATGTGTGTATGCAGCAGGCTGCACAGAACAAATAGCCTTTAGAGTCTCCAAATGCCTTTGTTAGCCCTTAATTTGGTCAAACATATCCCTTAGAGAACAGCACATTGGGAATTTCATATATAACTCAATTAAATTGAATTCTGTARATCTTGTTTATGTAAATGAGAAAATTAAAACCTTTTGGTTCAAAAAGTACAGAAAACTAAGTAAAACTAATGATTTATTGTTTACAAATTAAAACCAGAAGTGCTCGTACAACAATTGAGCTGTAGCCTTTCTTTGTTCCAACACCTCTATACTGTTGAAAGATGACAATTTATAATTGAATGAATAAGAATTTGTCTTAAGTCATGTATTTATTGTATAATTGGCCCATCTATGCACAAAAGGACTATTTGTTAATTCCAATATTTGCCAAGCTTGTTTATTTGTCTAGGTTTTGCCCATACATCAAGAATGCCTATGCAATTTTTTTCKGAGTTTAATATACATCATTTGCTTTATTTGTGCACTAAATATCATGGCAGTTTCAACAAAAAGTTTTTTTCTTACTTTAACAATTAAACTACGAAATAAGATCTGGAGTTTCAGAGGAATACCAGCTTAGCTGTTTTTCAGCCTTTGTTTTGTCTATGAAACTTCCATCTCCACAATCACTTCTGTGCGATTTTCCTTAGCATTAGGAATTATCGTGCAAATGACAAAATTAGTGTGTGTGTGTGTGTGTGTGTGTGTGTGTGTGTGTATACACACACATACATACATATATACATGCATACATATACATACATATGCATATATACATATATATATATGTGTAGGTTTTAGATCCTTGCCTTTAATAATATTTCTTTAATATAGTAGTAAGCCCAGTCCTGTAACTGCAGATAAGGAAGAGGGAATTCTTAAATTTACTGTAGGTAAGCACCTGCACCTTTCATTCTGAGCATTGATATTGAGCTGACCATGTTCAGGTCATGAAGCAATGTGAAGAACAACAGTTTTCACTGGGATTCTGCTTTTCCTAAGTTAAACATGGAATGGTTTGGTAGATCTAGTTTGATTAGAAAGCAGGAATATATTCCACATTTAGGACTGATGCAGGTTACTTTTCCCATGAAGGAAGTCGRATGAAAGGCCCTACTACTACATTTCAGCAGCTCAAAGATATTTCTACCCCGTAGCAAATACTTGTGGCAAAGCCCTGATTTATCCTTCAGGTAGCACTCCAGTTTTTAAAAAGTCATCTTGAAACCATGGAAGCTTGCTTATGGTTTTTTTTGCATTTGTAAGTGGGCTTTAGAAACTCATGTTTTGCTATATTGCACGAATGTAAGTTGCGCATTGTAGTTCTCACTTGAGATTTTTACTAAAACTCTTACTTTCATTGCACTTTTTCACTCTGCAGGTAATTGTACAAATTTCAGCATGTTTATGTATTCATAGCATAAAAAAACTCGTTAGTGTTCTGATATTTGATATATGGTTGTTCCAGATTTTGGAGTTAAAATAGCAAGAAATTAAAAATTGGCATAGCTCAAACACAAAGCACTGGACTTACTGTCTCAGGAAAGCACAAATCACCTGCAATTGCCAGTAAAATATCTTGTTGTGCAGTAAGGACATATTCGTTGTCTGTATGTACCACTTGCTGTTTTTTCCAGTGAAAGAGAAGTGAGATGAGTGCAAGAAAAAATGGTACTAAATACAAAGCTTTTGAAGAATTTGATTATTTTAATTATTTTTGACTGTGCTACRTTATAGTGTCATTCTTCAAGAACTCAAAAACTGTGTTATAGTATAATATAGTGTAGCATAATAATAGCTACACTATGGAAGTCTGTCATRCTTTCCTTTGTGAATTTGGATTTTCAGAGAATTAAGATAGAAGGTAAAAGATTGCTTGTGAGCTCAGATGATTGGAAATGTCCCTCTGAGTTTAAATTAGTCTGTCTTGGAACTGAATAGTTGATAGTGCCRGAAGTGGATGAGACAAATACCGAAACAATCAGTTTTACATTTTTATAATGTGTTTGTTCCTATAAGTTCAAGGCTATTTTAGCGTGCAAAAAATGGCCATATGTGTATCAGTAATAAGCACTGCAGCAGTGGTGAATCTCCAGCGATGGCCACTTATGTYAAAAGGTTGTATCTCAGTGTTGCCTACTTCCACTAAGGCTGGTGGGAGTTGAACAATACTTTGCCTGTGGTAAGATTGAGACCATCATTATGGGATCCTGCTATCAAAACCAGACACTTTTAAGTGCCTGTTTTTGTGATAGGTATGGTATATAACGCTATTTTATTAAATAGTAAAATAAAATGCTGAGATTTGACCTCAGCTAAGGCTTTATCACTGTTGCCCTGCTGGTGAACTCTAAGAACTTTTTCATGGATTTCAACATGTCACTTTTTGGTAGAAAAAGTTACTGGTGTATTTTGAAGCTACAGTGAAATGTGTATTATTGCAGTTCTCATGCAAAGCTCTGGCTCCTCAGGAAAAGGCAGCACAGCTCAGTTGGTTAGAGCATGGTGCTGCGGATGCCAAGGTCATGGGTTCAGTCTCCGTATGGACTAATCTGAGGGTTGGACTGGATGATCTCCTGAGGTCCCTTCCAACCTTACTGTTCTATGGTTCTGTGAAAAATGTTCTTAAATGCAACCACTTGTTTCTTCTTCAGTGTAAAGCCGTCTTGAATCTCCAATAAAATGTGTCGTTCGCCTTTCCAGAAGAGTATTTTACAGTGGAGAAATATGATGACAAAGCAGTGTGGATGCTGTTGCCTGGACCTGGTGTTTTTGCTGCTGGTCACTGAACAGCAACATCCATAATCTTGACAGTGCTAGTAGTTGCCCCTGGGATGGAGGAAAAAAAAATCAATCCATAAAGTTCCTGTTGGTTTGAAAGCAAAAACATCTGCTAGAGTCRTGAACAGTTTGTTAGCTGAGTTCAGTAACAGGAAAGCCAACAGTTGATCAGCTGTGCTCTCCAAAACAGGCATTAATAGAATGTATTATAGGGGTGTTAAAAGATACAGGGAAGGTTAGGGCGACAGCAGAATGTGTCAAAATAATGTTTTTGTTTCATCATTTTCAAATATAAACTTAACTGACAAGGAAGAAATATAGGTGTTATGGTTTCACATTTAAATATTTACAGTGAATTATCAGCTGTTTGTAATCCAGGATAGTATGTATATTTTCTTAATACAAGTTTGATATGGGCTAGGCAGAACCATCCATAAGTCGTAGAATAAGATCTGTCACTTCTGTAATGATGTAGATGAATATGGTTTCCATGCTACCTTGAAAACTGATAAACACACAGTGACTTTAGTTGCTTAGGTGTGTATGTACACACACGTGCAAGCACAAATTGTATTGATTTCAATGAGCAGGACAGATGCATAGCATCTCATGGGAAAAACATGACAGTTTGAAAGAAYAATATCCTAATCTATATTGTACTTTAAATAACTTTTTGATAGGTTGGGTCTTGAATTGCAGTTTTCAGAATGAGGCCGTGCTGCAACATAGAGCTGTTGGAAATGGCTCCACAGTTGAGGTTGTGTTCAGATACCCTCTTGAAAAAAATAGAATGAAAATCCCTTTATTTCATGTATTATATGAATTTATGAAAGAACTGTGCTGTTTATATTATAAAGGCGCCGTTCTGTATTTATGATTAAAATTGTGTCTGCTTTGCCATTATAAAATCTTATTATTAGAGATTTATAACATGGCTGTAAAAATTTGTAGAGGATGGAAACTTAACACACAAAGGTTAACCCCATAATAATATATTTCTAAAAAGTCAGTTTTAAAAAGATTGATAGATTTTTAGATTACGTGACTGTAAAAAGAGTGATTATGGTGTTGAGATTGTCCTAACACCATAGCATAAAACTCCTCTGTCTCATCAAAGTAAGTTATTACTGCGATACTGCGCATTGTCAGTAAGCATATTGTCATAATTTATGAAAATACGTATTGTACTGTACTAGTAACTTACTGAAAAAGCTTTAAAAGCATTTAACTTTTCTTTTTTTTTTTTTTTTTTTTTTTTTTTTTTTTTTTTTTTTTAACAATTTTGTCTCCCCTGCCTCTGCCCTTTCCCCCGTCCTTCACAGTGGTCCCACCAGGGAGTCCTGGACCTATCACTCGACATGAATCGTATGACAGTTTAGCATCTGACCACAGCGGTCAAGAGGATGAAGAGTGGCTTTCCCAGGTTTGTTTTTTGGGCAGTTCCATTTCAGGAGTGAAATAATAATAATATACATTAGAAGAAAAATTCAAAATTTTATTCAAAATAGAACAGCTCATTTTGCTCTTCCAGTGACTTTCCAGTATAGTGGCCAACCTCAGAAAAAAAGAATAAGGTAAACCTACACTGTGGGGGTTGGTATATTACTAGTTTTAGTTAGATATAAAAAGTCAAAGGAACTTCARATTACTAGAATTTCATCACATCTGTCTTTCACTGCAGAAGTAAATATATATGTATGAAAAAACTAAGTGACATTACTCAGAACATAGACAATTCAGAGAATGCTTCAGGAATGTTTAATTTTTGCTAAGTGAAGAGGGTGATGATATCTCTCTTGAACATGAAGATGTTCGCATTCTCTAAGCAAGCCAGTTTAGATTAAGCCTAAAGAGCAAGTATGTTTTTCAAAATTAAAGTGTTGTTATCAACAGTAACAGCATGCAGTGAAAAAACACTGCCCTTCACTTCAACTTTTCAATTAGAACAGTGGGTAATGTGTGCTGTCAGTGTGAAGTAGATACAATATGTTTGTCCTGCACACAACAGGAGAGTGAATAGGAACATCTGGCCGTAGCCTCAGTAAAATTGCAGAGGCATCTGTTTACCTCTCGGCTCTGTGACACTGATGGTTTCAAGCTTAAAATATACAGATTACTTTATCTGTGGCCTAATTTACACTGCTACATAAAAGCTACTTGACTCAGAAATGTCTACAGTCAATCTGAGTTACGCGAAGATAAATGTAAAGATGGAAATAGTGCTAAATAGGCTGTGTATTTGTCATCTTAGCTTAGCAGAAAACTATCTTWGAACAATATCCAGTGTTAAAAATTTCTTCTTAAAGAATTGTGAATCACTAGTAATACAGAAATGTAAGAATAAAAAAACCTAGGATACACATCTATGTCGTAAATTAAAGGAAGTTATTTTCAAGAAATTCCTTACTAAGTTGCATTCTTGTTGTGAAGCTGATTATTGTTTTAGCAGAAATTGACAGGAATTTACTATACTCCATTTTGTCATCCTAAAACTGTAAGTTCACCAAAGCTTAATGTTTTCATTTCATATTGGCAGTTTCAGATTAAAATCTCACATGTGTTGTTTACACTGCAAGCAAACACCTTTGCCTCTGTTTTAATTATCAGGATTTCAGTTAAATAATACCTATATTTGTATTTTTATGTATATATCATTTAGAGTAGCAGCTAAATCGTATATATGTATACACATATATGATTTAGCTGCTGTTCTAAACTACATGTTACATATATATGTTTATAATGTATACACGTATAGTGAATATGACCTGAGCTATTCAGTGTCTTATATTGTACTCCCCATTGCTCTCTGTTACAAATTAGGTTGCTTTTCAGCAAGATGGTTTCTGCCAGCAGTATCCTCACATATGCCAGTAATGATTATGAGCTTTGATTTGAAATACAGTTCACAGTACATACATGTGAAGCAGTGCTGTTTAATGTGTGAAATCTTAGAAAGCCACAGTAACAAAACTGTAACAGCTTGCTTTTGAAAAGTACATTCCTTAGCCTGGTCAGGATTAAAGTTATTGACAAGCATATTTGGTGGAGGTGGACTCTCAGTTGCTTTGTCTAATCCATGCAGGTTCAAATAGAAATCTGTTCCACCATTTCTTGCAGCTGCAATGCTAGCTTGTTAGCTTTTGAGTTGTAGCATGTATTTCATAATGGCAAAGGAAACTAATGAACAGAATCAAGTGAAATGATAACCTTCATAGAATTACAGTCTTCAGAACAATTTAAGAGCTGGAGTGTAGTGTCCTAAAACTGGTGATTTAAGGATTCTCAAGGCTCTGCAAAAAGCTCTTGGCTTTGACTGGAGTAGACCCTCCCTAGCAAAGACATTTTGAATGTTCCCTTGTTCAGTGTTCAGCTGAACTGATGGCATAAAAACCTCTTTTTGCTTAATAGTAATAGGATTTTGGGAAGTTCAGTATCTTGAAGGAACCACTCAATTACTAAGCTGCAATTTTGTGTTAAGCATTTCACAATATTCTCACAGGTTGAAATAGTGACTCACACTGGGCCTCATAGACGCCTATGGATGGGCCCACAGTTCCAGTTCAAAACAATTCATCCATCTGGCCAAACAACCGTCATTTCATCAAGTTCTTCAGTGCTGCAGTCACATGGTCCAAGTGACACCCCGCAGCCTCTTCTGGACTTCGATACAGATGATCTTGATCTAAACAGTCTCAGGTAAAAATACAATTAATTTCCAAGCTGTTTCACATTTCTTGTGTGAATAACTTGCTTTATGCTTAAATGAACCCATCTGTGTAGAATGTGTAATAGTTTTCAGTGAGATTGTCCAGATGAAAGAGAAGAGCATATGACATGAGAACAATAAAAATTCATCCAGGCCAAATAGCTTTGATTCCTTTCTGTTACTGCTTCTTGCCTAAATGACGATGGAAGGTAGTACAAAGTTCGGTTGCCTTGTTCTGTTGCATTCGGTTTATAAAAAGTTCAGTGTCTCCTTGGCTTTCACAGTTTCTGCATTGCTTAACAGATTTGTCTGCTTGGACATGAGTATAAGCTTTAGGCCTTAGATTAATATGCTGACTGTAAAGCAGCCAGTGTGTTGGAACAATAAGTGAACTTACGGAATGGTTTTCCCCTCCTTTTTGCTTCCTTCTCTTATTTCTTTCCTTTGGTTCCTTCCTTGTTGTAGTCTGTGGGKTTTTTTTGTTTTTGTTTTCTGTTTTTGTTTGTCCACATATTTAATTCATTAGTCTTTGGCTGATCCGGAAATGGAGGCTGAGGGAGTGGAAGAAAATACACATGGATTGATACTGATTGACAGCTAGTGATTTTGTAGAACTGCTTTATTCAGCATATGTTATTGTGTCCTTTCCAGTAGCTCAGAAGTTGTAACAGATTTCCATGCTTCTGACTCTGCAGGTGATTTGAAGTCTTGAGTTCTTTAATATTGACTCCRTTGGTTCAGGACTCTATTTCAAACACTTATGAGTAAACAACAGAAATGCATAATATGACCAAACCCATAAAATTGGCAGATTGTCTTTGGGCTGAAAAATKTATGTTTTTGAAATGTGTGATTTCTCCTTGCATAAAATTGCATCCAGAAGTAAAGATATAAATGCACAGCATCTTCTAAAGTGGTGTGAAATATGTTAATGAGTTAAAGTTTTTGTATTGTATACATGTATACAGAAAGAGAACAGGAATTTGAAAAATATATTAAATATATATATAGAAAAAGGTACAGAAAGTTAAAATCATGTCTTTTCTTCTAAAGCAGCTGTTCAGTGTTGCTGTTAGGAGGACAAAAGAGGTATTTTAAACAAATTAGTAGAGTGGATTTTTTTCCTTTTTCCTTTGAGCTTTCTAAGAGCCCTCATCTGAGACATAATTTGGGGATGCTCACTTTTTGTATAGTTTTGATCTGTCTATGGCAGCATTATCTCGTTTCCATAAAGCAAAGGAARATAAAAGTTTTCAACAGTTGGTTGTTTTATAAATAAATAATGGCTTAATTGGTTGGCTCAGTTAGGTTTGTGATTTAATAAAAGCCCTCATAAGCAATGATTTTGATGCATGTGGCAACTGTGACTTACCTTTCAGGATTCAGCCGGTTCGCTCTGAACCTGTTAGCATGCCAGGATCATCACGTCCCATTTCTGATCGCAGAGGAGTTTCAACAGTGATTGATGCTACCTCAGGTAGAAATATGTTGATTTTATGTTTTCTTTGATACTCGTGGCATTCATCAACCTTACTTTTTTTTTTTTTTTTTGATAACATGTTTATTAACCAATGACATATAATTAAAAGGATATAAGATTTTCAGTTGCACTATAGGGTAAATGCCATCTTGCATAAACACATACTGAAGGCTACCATGATGACTTTTTTCCTTTTACCACTCAATTCTAAAGTCAGATATAGGATATGTCATAGGATATAAATGCAATATTTGCATTCAGTTTAACATGAGCTTCAGAATGCTAGAAATGCCTAAAGTAAAAAGCAGAACATGTGCAAATGCTAATGCTGAAATGCTTTTATTAACGATTGCCTAAATCATAGTATATCACAGTTCCATCTCATTTATAAAATACCTTTCATTGAAATGTAATCATAAATGTAGTATTGGTTTCTGTGAACATTCAAGACAACAGAGTAGTTTAATATTTTTATAACTGGTACATTTTCACTACTCTTTTCTAAAAAATATGTAAATTTAATACAACAGTGGTTATGTTAATATCAACAATATAGCAATATATGTTCTATAGAGTTTTCTTCTTTTAAGTGCTGGGGTATAGTCTGCGTGAAGAAACGCAGGCAGCAGTGCTTTATGTTCTAGTACAGCTGTATARCATCGAAGGTTCCACCCAGCAGGATTTTGTCAAATCAAAGCTCTCACAAGTAGAATATTAAACACACAGCATTAGTCAAACAGTCAAGTCGGAGAGGATTTTAATCTTTAGCGATTTGAAAATCCCTGGAGGCTGCTGATTGGATTGAGGTTAAACTGTGAAAGGAAACTGTAACACATACAGAAACTGATTTCTGAGGGTTGTTTTAAATAAGAGTTGAAATAAAAGCTCCTGTTCCAGACTCTATTTTCTGTGGATATACACTGGAGTCCAAGATACTGCATTGTTTTCCAGATTAATCTCTTTTTTTTACAGGGTATTACAGGATGGAGATAAATATCAGTGTATATATATGTGTACGTGTGTGTGTAATTTTGAAAATAATTTTTTGGTACATAAGAAAACACAAATGCATCAGTTACGATTTTTTTGGATTAGTTAATTTATGACCATTATTCCTAAAAAGTTACAAGCTTGAATCAGAGGAGAGCTTCTGTCTGCGTGTCTGAAACTTGAAGTTCAGTGATCAGTGGCATAGTTGTTCTCTACCAGTGTGGCTATGCTGATACAGATAGACACATCTGTGTTACCAGGTATTCTTTTCTTATTTTTTCCTCTTGTGTATGAATGGAGCAGCGCAGTATAACCTATAACACGGATACATTCTAATTCTGAAATATAACCACAAAACATTCTATAAATGCATTGTTTCGTCTGTACTAGAAACAATGAACCATGTAGGGCTATACCTCTTCTACGCTAAACAAGCTTTCCTGTAGTGTAGATGGGCTCTTATTGTAAAATGGCTCATATGAATGTGATGAAGCTCTACTGGTAATGCTTTTAACATGTGTGTCCATATTAAAATTGCCAAAGTCAATTGTATACATTGTTATGACACTAAAAATATATTTACTGTACAGCAGTGACTCAGTTTTGTTATAACACCTCATAAGTTTCTTATAAACAATATATGGATTTTGTCAAAGACATGCTGATAGCAATATTTTATTTAACTTCGCTGCCAGACAATTTGGATTTGAATTGATTTTTGATTCAGGGACTTTAACATCTATTTACAGTTTTTGGATTGCCTGGTTCCCAGTCCTTTCCCATGCAGAAAGTATTGCTCCATATTAGAGATAGATGTGCCAGATTATGTGTGATGGTATAGGGATGTGAACTCTGATGTAAAGGAGATGCAAGAAGTAGTAGGTACTGTTTCTTGAGATCTCATGCTATTCTTCTAACAGAGTTCAGCGAAGGAAGAGTATTTTATGCTTGCTTTCTTTCCTTTTCACCACTGAGGTGTTTTTAAAATATTTATTAGTTGTACAGAAAGTTGCATTAAGCTCAGCTCTGAATGTAAGRGTTCTATTCTAAATACTATTCATGTGTGATGTTATGTTTTCTGTATTACAGCCCACTACTGTAAATATTCTCATTTCCTGCTATTATCAAGGCATAACCTAAATGGCTTACATTCTTTATGAAAAACAAATTTATTGGAAAGTATGTTTGGGGGTTTGAGGTTTTTTTTTATATAAATATATATATATATATATATATAAGTAGGTCATAAATTTTTACTACCTAAGCTGAACCAGGAAGTGATTCTTCAGTTACGACCCATGCATTTGAATCTGTTGCACTTTATGAAGATGCTTATCTGGCTGTTTGATTGCCTGTTGCTTAGAGATACAACCAGTGTGGCGCCTCTTCTTATCTAACTCTATCGCTTGTTTTTCCCATCAAAAGATTTCAAGTATGTGTTTATCATCTATAATTATTCTTGCAGCATACTTTATAGCTTCCTTCCCTCTTCTCTGTTGGTGACAACTCTGAGTTTAAGAAGACATTCATGTACTTTTTTATCATGATTTGAAAATTGCATCTGTCTGTAAAACTCATATACTCATGATGATAATGTCTCACAAGATCGTTTGTAAAAATCTTAATTTAAATAGTGTAAACCTTTAATAATACTATAAATCATGAAAATCTGCAGTGACATTTTCAAGATGGATGGCAATATCTGTAAAACTGATAGATGTAAATGCTACCAGAAGTAACATGATTATTGGAGGCTTATTTCTCAGTAACAGACTAGAGAGCAAATGATACAAATACTGATATAACATACGTATACTTGCATGTAATGGATAACACATCCCCCTAAAATAGATTATACTATTTTAAACTTGTTTTTTGTTTATAGTGGATATTTTAAAGACGCTATAGCAGAATATAATGTATGGCTGAGTGATCATGAGTTGTTCCAGTGTGAATGTATAATAAAAAGTATGTCTGAGACAAAATGTAACTATTCGAATGGCAGATTTTGATAAATGAAAGATACTGTGCAGTGAATTCAATTGAGTTTAAGAGCAGTGGGACTTGAACGCTGAGAAGACTGAATTTTTTCTTATATTGAAAGTTCAAAATCTATCTAGATCTTTTAATAGCCTCTTTCTGTGGCAGTCCTCAACATTTGCCATGCCTTGCAGATGTATTTTAACAAGTTTATGAAATGGAGCTGTAGTTTCCTATTGGTGCAGGAAATTGAATTCGGTGATTCCAAAAGCCCTTCTGGTCGTATGACTCCGTGAGATTTAGGAAGTTAAACTAAAAAAAAATAAAAAAATAAAAAAAAAATCAAAGTCTATTTTTAAATGAAATAAATGTAAGTAGATAGAATTCTAATTACTGATTTTTTTTTTTAGCATTGAAATTCAAGATAACTTGCATAAAGAAGTTGTTTGCTTATGTTCTGCTTAAATCCTTTCCTTTTCTGGAAAAGATTACTTGGATAAATATGAAAAAAAAATCTATTTCAATATGATTGTCTCAACTTGATTTTTTTTAAAGTCTTCATTTCAAAAGCTCTTAAGAATAGAAAATACTCTTATCTGTGTTTTTAATTGAATCTTTAGGAAAAATTTTCAAAAATGTTAATCACCTAGAGCTACTGGATATTTGCTCCACAATGCACACGTTTGTCATATGCATCATAGAGAGAATATACCCTCAAGGATTAAATGCACTGTAATTCCAGATGCTATTCCAGATTGACAGTTAGAAATGTTAAAGGGACAACACTGAGTTCTAAAGCTTTATAAAGGTAGGAAGCTTTTARTAGTATTTCTTTTGATGAGTATTATACAGGAGATGCTTTAGCTGAAGGTCATACACTTTACACAGCCAAACCAGCCAACTCTGAGACAGAAATCTGTAAAGAACAAAAATATATGTATTTATTACAGAATGACCTGGCTTTGTTTCAGAAGCTCTATAAGCATGGCTTGAAAGCTCCACATTATTTTCAAGCATTGAATGCTATTCCTTTCTTAGGTGCAGCTAGCGTTCTGTGTCATTTTTGGCTAGCTGAGGCTATTTACAGAATTATGGAGACTAATCTAGGAAAAAAAAAAGGAGGGGGCTRGACTTGTAATTTAATATTTCAAATGATAAACTTGGCAGCTTTCTGAAGATAAATGGTACTCTGTAACCTGTAAATGAATAACGCATACCTTACTACATACATACCTGAAAAATCAGAAGTATTAGAATTCTGCTAATGCTAAATAATGCAGAAAATAGAGCTACAGGAAGGCTAGAATGTGTGTTGAACAACAAATCTGAACTTTCAGAAACAGAAAACTGCTAGAGAAGTGGTTTTACAGCAATTCCTGATTGCCCTRAATTTGATAGCACACCTGCATTGATTCTTTAAAGCAAGAATTTCCTTTAAACTGTAACAAGTGTGTGGAAGGGTTCAGGTACTCAGGTGTACTCGGTGACACCAGTTAATGCCATCCTGCTCAATTAAAAGTGCATGTGCATATGTGTGTGTGTAGAACCTCGCTTTCCCCTCCTTGTACAAAGATGTTTGGTTTTGACACCTGTCCATCAATCATGTAATGAGTTTTTTGCATTGTCAGCTGAGTAAGAAAATGTTGACAAAGGAAAAACTGTCTGATCTCTTATCTGCATCAACTTTTTTCTTTCTTCCTCAGAAGGAGTGTTTCTTTCTTGGAGAAAAGCATACAATTTAATTGAAGTGAAAAAGCTTTTAAAGAACAAAAAGAATGAATAGAATTAAACGGTAGAAGACAAAGATACTGATAATAAACATTTTTTCTTTGCTTGACTGTGTGTGGTGCAGGGGGAACCTTTGTGTTCTTTTCTAAAATCTGGGTGTGCCGTGCAGCAGTGATGCTGTGCTTAGGAAGTATACATCACTTTTTAATGAGGGTTGTTTATTACTGTTGTATGAAATTCTGTGTACTGACAGTACTAAGCTCTCATCTGATTACTTCAATCAATGCCCACTTAAAGTTGGCTTGTGATTTAGTACTTCTCTTTCTTTTGTGTGCAGCTGAGTAGCCATGGACAGATAGCTTGATGCCTGCGGAGAGTTTAATGAACAGAAGAGTTGGCCTGGGTTCTGGGTTTCGCGGGGTGGGGGTTGCTAGTTTCTCCTTCCCTTCCCCTCCCTCTGCCTGCAAAAGGCTCTTATTGTTCGTCATGACACCTGTGAGATAGGGAGCAGGGGACAAATTTTTAGTGTCCGGCARTGCTCTCACTCAGAGTTTAATAAACACTTCTGCTGTCACACCTTAAAACATCTGAGCTCTTTTCTGTTGTATGTGCAATCAAATATTTATTCCCGAATGCTGTACACCAGAAAGTGCTGCCTTGGAGTAGCAGAGATCAGTTATTCAGGTAGTAAAGATGTGTGAATGCAGCTGGCAGATGAAGTCACCAACATTATGAATTCCCAGCCTGTCCTTATTGCCACAGGCAATAACTGACGGGCTGGAGTGGTCGGTGGTTTCCTGTTACTGGCATTGGTAGGACCCGAGGAGTCCTGGCGTCACAGCTACTTAAGCTGCCCTGCTTGAGTGGAGACGGCCAGTGCTGGAGGGGCCTTGATGCACGAAGATGTAATCAATACGGTCTGGAGTCCATGACCTGAACCTGTAATTACCTGGACAGCATAAAGGTAGTCTGTTGTTGCAGATAGTGATTGCACTCCARTCCTCCGAGTATAATGCTGATCTTTGAAGCCAAGGAAGAGATTTGGCCCTTAATCTGTTCTTCACAGCAATTGAGAGGTTTTAATAATGGTCATATAACAAGCTGTTCTTATAGGACATCGTGTGTTTAGTAACCACAAAAACATGTGCCCAACACTGCTTGTTTTGTAATTCTGTGTTCTGTCGGTTTAAATTTAAATGACTTTAACTTATGTCTCTTTCCTGTAACAACTGTTGAGCAAATTCTGTTTATATGGTATCTATTCCAAACATTTGTTATGTTACTTATTTTAAGTGTTTCATGCGCTGTTCCTCAAATAGCGATAAACTGTGGGATATACTCAGTTTTTCTTGCATTTTCTCAGTGAAATAGCACACACTTGCATGTACGCATGCTCTCTCCATCCATCCATCTTGCTAAATAAATGTGTATGTGCATGAGCTGCRTAATACAATTTAGAATTTTTCAGCTTTGTCTAGTTGATCTAATTTGAGAAAATGTTATCTGATGATTTTTGAACAGAGCCTTAAGACAGAACTGACTTCAGCAGACTCCAAGATGCCAGTGCAGTATATATGATTACTTCTAGAAGCAGCTATGCCCTATAGACTATGCAGAGATGAGGAGAAATTAAAATGACCTGACGCTAGTGATTGGGCACTTGCTGCTGGATCATTGCCTGGCTTGGGAAAAGTCTCAGCTGCAGGGATACRTGCAGTGGCATTAATGTCTTAGAACACTGCTGCGTGTCTTCTGTAGGCAGAAGGAATATACTGAAGAGGGAGTGCATGGGGACAGTGACTGAATGATAGAYTACTACAATTACTATGTATTGGATTTATTTTTGTCTCCCTATGGTGGTCATGGGTGGGTTAGTCTGTCGGTTCTGGAGATGGGAAGCCACTCTGCCATAGCRTGAGGGAGTGCTGTGGGCTTCTTGAGCCCGTTATCCCTGCCGCTGGCAGACACTGTTAATCCTCGTTCCAGTTTGCCTTCAGTTTAGCTGATGAGACTAGCAGTAATTGAAAAAAAAAATCTTCTAGGAGGGTTTTGCTTTGACATACAGGTGTAGGTCAGCAAAGAAAAAGATGGTGTGATATGCAAGCTGTTTTCACAGAGGCAAGTGAAAATCAAAAATTTCTAGTCAGTGCTGTGTTAGGTTGAGTCTGCATTTAAGTTATACGTAGTCCCCCAAAGGCTGATCACCTTTTCCATCTTGATAATGTCGTTCTTGGTCAGATCACAGGGGCTCTGATAAACAATAAAATCAGCAATTTCCATTGCTGATTTTTGACACCACTGCTAGGTGAAGCCATGACTGTGACCTGACCAACACACTGATTAAATACAAAATAATAGAATTCTTTTTCGTATATTAAGGGAAGGTTGCAGTGAGGCCTCCAGGGGCTATGTTAACAGTCATTGGTGCGGTCTTCTTGCTTGAAGACTATTGTTCTCATGTCGCAAAAATCGCTTGACGCATGTACCAGTGGTCCATTAATGCAGACTGTGGAGTGTCTTACTGCTTAAGTGATATGTAACCAGCTTCCAGTTGGGAAAGCCACCTTCAGTTCATATAATGGTTCGTCAGCTGAAAAATTGCAGTGTGTTAGAGTATGGTCTGTGTCCAAGCATATATATGGTCCCTGTTTATGGGGAAAAAAATCCAAAATGTACAACAGATATTTTGTATATCGGTAGCTAAAGCACACTTACTTTAACTATAAGGTTGTCCTGCATACCCCTGAATTGTCTTCTGTTAGCAGTTGTTATTAATGTTTTGCATAGATATCTTTAAAGCACAGAATAAGTGGAAAGTGTTGATTCTAATCATATCTGACACCACAATCTTCTGTGGAACAACATATGAGCTGAGATTCCCGATGGGCTCCTGTAGGATACAATATTTATTATTGCTTGATATCTAAGAGCTCCTAGCTACTGTTAAACTTACAAGACATCCAGAAACCTCAGTGTCTGCATTTGTGTTTTTATAGATTGCACAGAAATAACGCATCGTACAGTTCATTGACATTTCTGCTCTTTTTATAAAGTGCTTAAAGGAATTGTTTCCATGAATCTTAATATTTTTGTGTTATATTGTTTTAGTATTTTTATATTGTGTTATACACTAATCTATTAATCTAAACTTTTTAAAATGTTCTTAAAATGGTATTAGATGTGAAAGTTAAAAGGTGAGTATTTGAACATCCATTTGCAAGTGAATTTTAGGCTCTGGTATCTTTTCAGGAAAAGCTTTCATTTAGAAACAGTTTATAATAAACAGATGTACTTATTTAATGATTTCAGTAAATTAGGCCATCCTTCAGAGTATTTGGGTTGAAAAAACTCTAAATGTTCTTGGTTATTTCTTGTTTCAAGTGTATCTCCTCCAGTTTGGACTCTAGCCTCTGTTAGATGCTAGATTCCTCTTCATGTCCTCCAACTTACCCTCTAGTACTTTTAGGAGCTATTTCAGAAAGTTCACCCTGCTCTCTGGAGCATGGCAACTAACTGGAAAATGTAGATTGTGATGGCCTCTTTAGAGCTGTTAAATCTGTAAGGTGTGAAACTGGGCATGAAGCAGTCTCCGAAAAAGCATTTTGGATTTAATGTTTTAAAGAGTGGGTGGAAGTAGTGCATCAGCTGCTGAGCAATGTCTCCTAGTTTCATATTGAATTTTTTTTATTGCTCTCTTTGTTAGATGACAAAAATATCTTTTAAAAATAAATATGCAGGGATTTGGGGKTTTTTTTGTTTGTTTGTTTTGTTTTCTTCCAAGTAGTGAGATGACAGTGCTTCATTTTAAGTCAAAACACTCAATTGCAAAACGGAAGGAGAGACTGAGGAAGGCAGTTGATAAACGGTTGTCTTATTGTGTGGCCATTGAGATAGCAGAGCTACCAGAAATTAAATATGAGCACAATAATATGCATGGTTTCACAAGGTGTATATATTTCTCCAAACAAATAAAAGGGTAGATACTTCCTGAGTAAGCCTAGCAGTAAGTTTTTTCTCATTTCTATTTCCTCGTACTACAGATAATAGCTTTATGGAGAATATTTGACTGCACTATATAATAACAAATTGTATGATATTCCTTAATATTTGCACAGACACAAATAAAACTGTTCTTTTATAAAGCATCACAGGTTTAATGTCTAGTTCCTGTACTGTAGTAAAAACCATTCCAAATTTGACAATTACTGCTTAAGAACAGAATAGAGGTATCCCTAACCTAGAGATAGTCAAACAAGTATTAATAGGCCAAGTAGCTTTAAACCAGAGTATWAGGTTTCATATGTGTTTTTTTTTAATGTATTGTCAGTATATGCACTTCTTTTGGCTATTGTTAATCCAAATTCAACAGTTTTTTGCTATTATTCATTGGGTTCTAATATGGCTGAGTGAGCAGAAGTGTGTTTTTTAGGTATGCCATGTAAAACTGAGCTATTTGGCATAATAAATTATAAATTATTTGAGGTATTTTAAGTTGGAGTTTAATATCTTTTAAGAATGTTATTAATCACTGGCTTTTCCTCTTACCCTTGCTGAAGTAAGGACATTTGCTGTTGAAAATACAAATAGCTATAACTAAGTTGAAATACAGTGTGGTGGTGTTTACCTGTATATATTTTATTGCTTCAGTGAAATAAGGATTGAAAAACAGATGGAAAATATTTTGGTTTTCTTAATTGTCCAATACAGCGAAATATCCACCGGCTTGCCGCCGTCTTGGCTCCTCCCCCTGCCTTGGACTCCATCCCTGGCCTCGTCCCAGGTGGTTTTTAATAGCGCTTTATCTGCTGCTTGCACTGCTGCTAACTTTCACTCTTTGTTAGAACCCAAGCTAAACTGGGTGATGTTTTTAGTACTATAGCTATGGGTGGAGTGCTGCGAAAAGCCAACACTGGTGCCAGCGGACAGCTGCAGAAGAGAGCAGCCAGTGAACAGGCGAGGCCCTGCTGTCTGTCCGTCTGTCCGGGAGAGCCAGAGGGTGGGAGAGGGGCAGGGGAGCGGGGCGTTGAAAGGAGGCCCCGGGGCGCTGTCATCTCCCTGTGCCGCTTCTCCGGCCCCAGAGTGGAGGTGCTGGCAATGCCTCCCGCTGCGGGGGCCCTGCAAATAGGAAATCTCGCAGGCTCCTGAGCACCCCACTCTGCTGGCAACAGCCTGCCTTCTGCTTGCCCCCTCCCGAGGAAGAGCTCAGAGCCTTGAAGGGAGCATGTAGAGCAAAGTAGTTCGCATACGTAAACCTTCCCCTTGTAAAGGTGAAAACAAGCAGCTCACAGTCAGTAAATGACAGAAAACAGACTTGGGATTATTCACATCATTAGCACAGGATTTTTCCAGATAAGAGAGGTGGTGTGTGAGCTCCCACTGCCCTGGGGCTCTCTCTGGTTTACTGCGCAGGGCGCGGTCCTTTAAAATGGAGCAAGAACAGGGAAAAGCAAAAGGTGGTAATATGACTAACATATGGTTCTTGCTGGAGCTTGGCTGCAGTTTGAAGGCCTTAAAGTGGATTCCTGGGGCCTTCGTATGCTATCCCAAAACCAACACGAAAGTCTTTCCAAATATATTTTATAAGCTTTGTGATTGTAATGGTCCTATCAGAAAAATCCCACGTCCCCAGGTCAAGTGGGGTACAGACTCTCTGCTGAGATTCCTCACTTGCCAAGTCGTCTTTTGTCTGATGTTTCCCTGCAGTAAGAACGGGCAACCATTTGCTGCCTGTTGTGCTGGTGCTTTCTGGAGAATACCTAGCAGAAAGTCCAACACAGCTGCTTTCCCTTCAGTTCACATCTGTGCAGGGAGAACAGGACCTACATGCACTTAACTTGCCTGGGCTCTTGTCCCAGATGCAGCTGGCCCTGACTGAGTACAGCCCACCTGTATTTCTGGATAATTCATAGACTTTGCTTGGTTTTGGCACAGAAGCCATATGTCTGCTTGTGAGTATCTGGCTGGTTTGAGAGTAAGTTTTGGTAACCAGCTGCTGTCATTGTCTTTTGTATTACTGACTTTCCCTTTGCTCCAGGTTATAGTGGTATTAATGTGAGAAAGGCACAGCTGAAGAAAAGATCTTGTTGGCTCTTTGTCACTAAGACGGTTTGCAGCATTCCTGAAAAAAGTACCTCTCTGGGCCTGGCAGAACTGTTTACAGCATAAATACTGAGCAAATCACTCAGTGTTTGATCATCATTCTTAAAATATATTTTAAGAATAAGTATAGCATCCTATAAACTTATTGTGGTTGAATGACTGATTTAGTAGTTGACTATAGGTCATCCAGAAGGTTGATTTTGTGATTTGTGTTTGCTTTGTTTTGTTTTGTTTTTTTTAACAAATAACAGAAAACTGTTATGAAACATTCTGGGAAAGAAATTCAAATGCTGTTGTGCTTGTATTTTGATATTCATTTTTAAACCTTAAAAAATCTTTTTCTCGAAACAACAGGAACAAGCAGTATATAGTAAAACACTTGCATGGGAGTATATTTTACCACTGAAGTTAGATGAAAAATTCACTGTATCATAAGTGAACCATTTCCCCCTTGATTTGTGTCCAAAGAATGAGGAAAAACATTGCAGATGCATTATACATTTTACAAAAGAACATATGCATGCATTTAAATCATTTACATTTCATCTTTGCTTTCTCTTATTTTTAACCCACGTTATAGTGAATGACAACATGTTTGGAAAACCTAGGCTGAAAGCAAAGTTTAAACTTTTATGGACAATAAGCTAAACTGCAAGCAGTACTTCACTATTTTATGATTTTATTTCAAACTTTCGCTCATGCCTTTTCCTCTCTTTCTACTGAAACATGTGACTGAAACTTTGCGAATCTGTGGCTTGCAAAAAGAGATTATACTGTGGATGGTATGTGCTACTCTCACAGTGCCTACAAGGAAAGAATTTGTGCTTACTGAAGCAGGTCTTTAGGAAAATGCCTAACTATGTACTTGAAAACGTTCTAAGTCATGACTTAAGACTATTAATAGTTTGATAGGCAGCATTGAATATTCCCTATGCTTTAAAATGCTTTTTGTGGGGGGAGGAAGAGGGGTGCTACTCCTGTTTGATAAAATGTTCTGACTTAACTGGTTTTCAGCACTGACCTACTGGTATGTTCAAGTAGCAACCTTTAATTGATCACATTGCATAGCTGGTAGTCGAAAAAGGGTTTGAATTATGGGCACGATGTTTTGTTTAATGTCATCTGCAGGCATCACTTCCCCCATTGCTATGAGCAGGCAAATAAAATTCAGCTTTATTGGCCTAGTTATAGCCTCTTAATAACACTTCAGTGAAAGATTGTGCATGCCACAAAGTGCTGAATGCGTATTCTGAAGTGATGTAATGTGAATAAAGGATAATGATATATCAGATGTGTAGCAGCCTCTACCATAGGTAAGGGTACACGTGCAGTTGGCTCTGCCGCTGCCAAACTAACAGGGAGCTGAGATAGCGAGGATGAGGGAACAGCCTGGTCGGGGAAGCACTGGGAAGTGCGGTGCAGGCGTGTACCTGAGCGGGTCCCAGGCTCAGTTTGTCACCTTCCCAGGGCGTAGGCCGTGCCACCCATGGCCTGGCTCCCTGCAGAGCTGCTTGGCGGTCTCGGCGTGGAGCTCTCCAGCTCCAGCGGTAACACGAACATGATGCAGAGAGACCTGAGTTAGCTCTGCATGGAGCCAGCTACAGTTTATTAGCTTAGGCTCTGTGCCATGCAAAGACAGTTAAACTGCTTCCAGACATTGGCTGGCTCTAGATTGGGGTAGCTGAGTTTGGGCCCATTTCTGCATACTAACCATGTGGAACTTCTAGGGTTTTCAGTGAGAGTTTGGCACATTAAGAATTTGCAGGATTTGTTTGTAAATGTAGATCTGAAAGTCAGATATTTACACATGCCTCTTAAATTCAGAGCTCAAAATGCAGAACATCTTTCATCCCTRATCGCTTGTAGAAATTCTTTCTCATTGTCTTCACTTTCCAGATTTTCTGTAAGACTTAAAACTAGAGATCTTTATTTATTTTACAAGTAAAAGATTGATATATAATTGAGGATATCACGTGGAGAACCTGTAACTTATTTGTATATCCATACTTCCATATTTAAAACTGAGACAAGAAACCAATGAGATTTCAGAAAAATTGCTGATACTGAAGCAAATACAATTGGGAAACATATGCTTTGGCTTTACGTTTCTGCCTCTAAAAGGTGACATGTCCTGTGTTTGTCATTTAATTTAACATTCTATATATTTTTAAACGGCTGTATGATTTGAAATCTCCAGATGCAGTGCTTTGTGTTAAATGAGGTTGGCAGTTCAGTGATGTGGAAGGCCATTATCTCACCTTTGTGCTTCCAAACTATAGCCACTTGCCTTTGCCTGTTCATAATGCATCTACTGCATTACAGCATAGGAATTTTTAACACCTATTGAAAGCATTAAGTATGCCATGCTGATGAGCACTTTTAAGATAAGTGGAAAGCAAGAACTGATGCTTTTCTTCAAGGCTGTATTTTCCCGTTGCTTGTGCCAGAGGTTCAGTAAATGACTGATAAACTCTGGTTATAAATCCCAACTGGGATGGTCTATATTACATATTACGGTATTCTCAAATTATATATAAACAACAGCTATCTGTTAGGWAGCTTGGACTTAAGTGCAAGTGCTATCTTTAATATATCATTGGAAAGCAACTGTATGGCAATCACATGCCAGTGTTAGCTTGGTGAATGTTCCTCAGCTGGCAAGTGTAACTGAGGTAGGAGGAATTCCAAATATCCCATTGGAAGACCTCCAGATTTTCACACGTGTAGAGTGATTGCCTTAAATCCAGTGTGTCACTCACATTATGACTAATTTATACCGAAGGAAAATGACTTGATTACAAAAAAAAAAAAAAAAAAAAAAAAAAAAAAAAAAAGTAGAGTAACATAGTATGCTAGGGGTTTATCTTGCAGCTACTTAGAAAAGTATCTTTCATTTTTAAGTGGATTGATTGATATAATTTGTTCTCTCCTGATGTTCAATCATCAGTGAAAGGCATTTATGTATTTTCACAGGCTTCTGTTAATGTGAAAGTACCATCACAAAACCTTAGAAGTCAAGAATGTGAGTTTGAAAAGAAAAGGTTACATTTTGATCTTTGGGGGTTGATATAATCCCATTCCCATAAATTGAAATCCCTTTAAGAATATACAAATTCCATATGTTTTCCCCTTTTAAAGGAAAATTGGTTCCATTTTTTCAGATTATCATGGTGAAATTTCAAAGGATAAGGGGTGTCCATAGAAATAAAAGTCCTTATTCTACAGAGTGCAGATGGAGCGCTGAAGTCCGAGCCCCCTCAGACTATGGCAGTGAGGTGTATCGGCCCTGACCTGGAGTTGCCATGCTTAAGAGGTGTACGGTCGTCCTGCCCTTGCCCTCGTGGCTGTGGATGCAGGAAGGCTGGCAAGTAAAGCTACATGGGCCAGGTTACAACTGCCTGCTAGGAGCTAGGCCAAGATAAGGCCTGGATTACTGAGGGAGCCAAGAGGCTGTCTCCTCTTCCATCACTGTCACGGCTGGCTCTGAACTCCTGCTCTCCGTCACTGGGAAGCAGTGGCCGTGCGGCACTCTCTTCTCTTCATTAGCTGGCCGCTGAGTCTGTTTCTAGCCGGGACGGCTGGTGGGTTTCAATTAAGAGCTTTGAATGACTTTTTCACTAGCAACTTGTTTTAGCTATAAACCAGTAAACCAAAATTCAGATTTTCATACTCTATCATTGTTGTTCTGAGTCAGTAGGTCTCCTCAGAGACAAAACCATTTTTCTGTAGACTTGGAAAATGGATAACCATTACTTGAACTATTAAAGTTCAGTAACACAAGACTGAGTCGTAAATCCAGYGCTTATATCTTAGAACCTGACCAGCTAGCAACTCTCCCTCTTGTCTAATCTGGCCTCCACTGCTGCTGATCACCATTTTCTCCTCTTTTTCGGTACCAGAGCTAACTTTTCAGTTTTCCACATTTTCTTTTGCCTTTGTGACAGTGTTCTGCTGCAGATTACAGCTGTGCTTAGGCCCCATAAGGTTTACATGATTAGTCAGCATTTGGTTTCCATATATAGCAAAAATACGTCTGGAGAAAATATTCTTATACACATTTCCAGGCAATAGGATCAAAGAGCTCTCTAGGTTCTCAATTTTAATTTATCTTTTCATGCTTACTGTATAAGGAACATCAAAAGGAATCCCTGTTTGCGGGGGGGGCTGGGGGGGGAAGGGCGCCTTTTGCTGCGTAGCTTTGGGAACACCATTYCTCCAAACAGCTTCAGATCCTGGCCCTTCTTCCTCTGCAGCATTTCTAAGGTCTGAACTTTTGCTTTCGTGCCTACGTGTTCCTATCCTGGCACGACTCCTTTCTTTTCTTGAATCTTGTGACCTCTCCCTTTCTTTTTTCTTGATACACAGAACTACCGCTCTTCTCCGTCGGCACAGATCCCAGCTGCTAAGCTCATCTTCCTTCTTTGTCATGTTGATTGTCACAGCATTTCTCACAGTTTTGAATCCCTGTGTTGGCTCTTTCTGTGCCGTACTATGTGCAAGAGCCTTATCCCTGCGTCTGCATCTTTGAACACTTATTCCTATCTCATATTTGGTTTTTTTCGTAATTCCTCCAACCTCTCCTCATACCTGTAACATCTCTCAGTATGTTCTACACACACTCTTCCCTTGCGTGTTAGCTGTCAAAACATGCAAGAGGGTTCTGAAGCTCTGTGTCTGTGATGATGTCTACTAGCAATACGATAGCTAAGAATGCTTAAAGTTAGTGTCTGTGGAGTGAGTTATATGTGTGGATTTATATTATCATATTACATGCTGTGTCTATGTATTTTTCTTGCACCTCAGTTTTTTCTGCTTTTTTAATTAGATTCTTAAGGCAATGTTTTGTAAACTTTGATGTTTTCAGAATACACAATAAAGCYGCCGCTGTTGGAGACAATGAAAGGTAATTGTTGTTAGTAAGCAAGCGGTATACTTCAGTCATAAAAATCCTTATAACGTTTTGCTTTGAGTGAACTTTCTGAGATGTTAGTATACAGAGAAGCCTAAGACATTTGAGATCTTTTTGCATCACATTGTTAGAAAGACCTTTTTTTCTGCTGATAGAAGATCTGCATTAAAAAAATATAATTAGTTTGATTTCAGTCATCCACTCAACATTTCTAAGCTACTTGCCAAATGATCCCAGGTGTGGGATTGCAGCAGGTAATTTCCTGCGCTGTATTTGTGCGGATGATTTTCTGTGTTAGAAGATGATATCGGCTCACCTGGCCTCTCAGTGACAGAGAAATCCTTTGTTTATTCATTTAGTAGGCAGATTAACCTTAATGAATACGGCTTCCTGGAAATAGATACAGGGGACAATAGCAAAGTGAGGAGTGGGGAGAAACGGGGCGAATTCCCTTTTCTTTCTTCACTTTTAAATAATGGTAGCTTTCATAGCAGGGTGTTTTAAATGAGAAAGGAACGCAAAATATGTCAACCAGAAATTCTTGATTTTTAAACAACATCCTTTCTTTCATGGTTCAAAGAGGTGCTGGGGCTTTCCTAGTAAGGAAAGTAAGTCTGGTGCAGTTCTGTATTGAATCTGTTTGAATGTTTTCTGCTGTTGAAAACTAGCATAAAGTGGGCAAAAAGAATATTTACGTAAAGCAGAACTTAAGTCCTAACGGTTGGAAGACTTGTGTGCATGTGCTTACTCTTTACTGTTTTGTGGAATACAAGTTTTTTATTTTTGTGAATTATGGTTTAATAATATAAACTTCCTTGGAAATACATCATTGTATTAGCTAACCAGAGAAAAGTGCTAGAGCCTTAAAAGGCTTAAATTATTTCATTCTATTCTTTCTTGTTTCAGAGGAGTAAAAATTTTGAATGGTGTGTTAACATATAAAAGGCAATACCAGTATTGGTTTTATTTTAATAAATAAGGAGTAATTTTTCAGATGTTACTGATGTGGCATTGGACTATTGTTCATAACATAATACAAGAATCTGCCTAGAAAGGTAGTGTGAGGTGAATCTGAAGCCCTCAAACTGAGGAACAATACTGCATTTGATTTTTAAGGGATATGAATCAGGCTCAGGTGGTAGTGTTACGTTATTATATGTGGATTCATTATAGTATCATTCAATTTATGTTAGAATAACATGAATATATTTAAGATCAAAGAATAATGCAGTGATGAACTCAGTTATTTATCTGTTAATGTTTGTATGTGGTTTTTATGTGTATACACATTGAATAGTCAATATTTTAAATTAGAGGAGAATGTTTTGGTTAATTCAGATTACTGTTGTAAGCTACTAGTCAAAAGTGTAGACGTAAGTACAATGAATGGTTTTGCTGCATTTGAAAGAAGAACAACTTCTTGCATTTTTATGTGACTGGTACTCGAGATACATTATTCCCAGGACATGGATGTGTAGACACAGATGTGAAAATCTCTTAACTTCCTACCAAACTTTTCCAGATCTTATCACTATAATTTATTTTTTATTCTCTGTAGACTAGAAAAAATGTCTTCTTTCACATAACTTTATACATTTGAGGAAAAGGAAAGTTCTCTTCTACCACATGCTAAGTGTTGAAGATAGGATACTGTTGGCTTTAGCATGCTGACTTTTGTAGTTGCCTGTAAAAACTCTAGAGTTTCAGAAGGGAAGTGAAAAAACAGAATTTACCTTTCCGTGAAGAATAAAAGTTTCCATTGTTTCTTAGTTACTTGCTGAAAGTAGAAATGTGCAGGCACAGATAATTTTTTGAAAGTGTACGTTTATGTGTGTGTGCGTGTATGTGTATTGGATAGCAATAAATTACAAATGAATTTGTTTGCTTTGTATGTAGATTGTTTTATCCTTCTTAAAGCTACTATTTATATAACCTTTAACCAATAGAGAGTAGCCAAAGTATTTCCAAGAGTGAGAATTGTTTTTCTGGCTGGTGTGTGTAACAACCTCATTCACTTCAGTGGCGTGGCACAGTGTGTGCTCGTACTGACCACGCTGATATGCAGACAGTTTGCCAGAGATTTTTTTTTCTCTGCTTGTTAAAGCTCCGAATAGATGTGTGTGACATTAAGTGTCATTAAAATAGAGCTTGTGATAACTAAATAATAAATYTAATGGTAACTAATTACTTTCAAAGATGCTGACAGTTGCAAACAAGGAATGTCGTGGATTACCTTCTAAGGCAGCGTGGACTGTCTGTATTAGCTGATTCCCCACCACCACCACCCTCCCCCCTGTTTAGTGAAAACCAAAGGACAACAGTCATTATACGATTCTGTACTTTAAGTATTTTCATAATCCAACATAAATTGGCCCACCCAAGGATTATGTCTGTCTTATAAGGATGTGTTTATATAGTCATTGGGTGAAAGATTGCAGAAGTTGAACCACTAGTTTTGAAAGTCGAGCCAGACCAGGAAAAATCAGGATACAATTTGGCACTTATGGAGACTAAATGATTTCCTTTTTAGCTGCTGATTTCTACTGGGAAATGTATCCTTGGACTGAAAATTGCATCCGGAAAAATGTTTATGTAGTGTTTTTCAAATGACTGATTATTCCTCTAACCTTTAACACGCACTGTGTGTGATTTTTGTTCTTTATTAACTCTTTCACAACCAAATGAATGATTTTCTTCACTGTAAATAAAATAAAGTATATATTTCACTTCATGGAATATTTTAACACTGTAATACCATAAACAAACAAACAGAGAAGCCAGGAATGCAGGTCAGGCATTCCTGAAAGATAAGTATCCTAGTATGACAGTAAAGCAGGCAGAACAGACTAACCTTTTATCCTGATTACTGCTCAGAAGGAGAACAAAAATGTTCCTAATACCGTTAGATGAAGTCTTCTGCCAGCCAGGGGAGATTTCCCCAAGGCACGAGTTTGAGGTAGAGGGAGTGTACTGCCAACTACTGGCTATTACTTGCTGCTGAATACAGTGAATTAATTCATTGTAGGCTTGGGGTTTGTCTGCGGGGGAATTGATTGGTGCAGCTATAGCAGAATAAACAATTTTAGAGTAGCTCCGCAGATGTGTGCTCTGTCTGGAGTTAAAATGATTTCAGTGGTGTCATTTTCATGTGAAGACATAACACATTTCACTGTAATAATGCCAGGCAGTATCCTTGTGTAGAATATGTTTATGTTCTTGTGTTTTTTTCTTGCATCCAGAGTCTCACGGATGTAGGATGCAAGCTTGCGCACGCACTATCATAATCCCTCCATGTGCTGTAGTTAGTGCAAGGAGCTCGCTATATGGCCCTTATTTGAGTGAGGAGGCTGCAGATGACCTCGTGAAACATCACAGCGGATAGGGGTATGCCATGTGCCTTTAAAAGGCATTAGAAGTGATCCTAGCTTGAATAGATAGCACGCTACTAAGTGAAGGTGTCTGAAACCTTATTTTTCATTTTGGCAGACTATCTGTAGATTATTCTTGGTGTCTTTCTGCATAAAAACATGTAGAAATTCAAAATCAGTTGAACTAGTTTCTGTAAAAAGTATCATCCAGTTCATCACAAATGATGTACTTGGTAAAAATTGCTGGAGTGGAAAAGGAGACCTAAGAAAAGCACAGTAAGGATAGTCTTATAATAGCTGTTCCTGATGGTCTCACCCAAAAGGACAGGTTTGTATCCTGAGAGAGGAAGTAGAGTTGGAAAGAAATGAAATTCCAGACCCACAAATCTTGATGAATTCAGGCAAAGATACCTGCTTCTTTAACTTTTTAGGGCCCTGTACTGGTAGTAGCATTCATGATCATAGGATGATCCATCTGTCATTCTGATATAACTTAAGGATTAGACAATGAAAAATAAAAGCTTCTTCCAGTTCTTTTTGATCATTTCTTCACACAGTTTGTTCTCTTACACATCAGGGAAGATTTGTATTTATATGCACGCRGAGGACGCAGCCTTGCTCACTTCAGATAGCTCTACCAGGGTCAGCAATTCCCAGGCAGTCTTTTTCATTCAAGGTAATAATGGCTTTAGGAAATTCTTAGAATGTTAACAGTCCAATGTCTTTTAGCCACCTATTGAAGGAGCGAAATTTGGCAGATGACAGAGGAACCTTTAGTTTTATTTCTAAATTCTGAGTAGCTTGACAGCTGTGTAGAATCTCCAGAACTGATGAGATCTGAATGTTGGGGTTTGGGGTTTTTTTTTCATGTGGCACCCAGCAGAGTCTCTGGTGGAAACTGTTGACTCTTCTTTGTGCTGTTTCTTTACTGTCTCGTCAAACATCTGGAAAACAGCATGTTTGCAGTCATTTCACAACATAATTTTGCATTTACATCATGTGTTATCTGGTAAAAGTGTTCTTGTTTTTCAAGAAAAAAAAAAAGAAAAGAAAAATCAGCAACTCTAAGGCTGCCATAAGGTCAAGTGGTGACAGTGGATGCTGCCTGTACTAAACATATGTTTAGCTCAGAAAAGCTAAGGCAGTTCCCAAAAATTTGGTAACCATTATAGTACTTCCTAAGTCAGTTCCGGATGTCAGGCCCTAGGTGAAGGGGGATGGGGCCACGTTGAGTTTTCTACAGCTTTCCGCGAAAAGGATTTAGTCTGGCAGCTGATTCAGCCAAGGAGCAAATCACGCAAGGCAGAGCTAGACAGGAAACGCTTCTGAAATGCTGTTTTGAGAGAGGATCATGAGATCAGGCAAGGAGCTGTGAACTTTACATGCAACCAAGGCCAGATAGCATTGGACTAGCCACCTGAGGGCTTAGAAATAAGAAAGGAAATTAAAGGATCATTTAAGTGGAGTGGGACCAGACAACTTAAATGACAATTTTCGTGTTTCAAAAGGGAACACTGAAGTATATTGAATTCTTTGAAGTAAAGAAGCACAAAAGATGTAGAGAATATTTTTGTTGCATTCCACACTCCGATTTAACAGCTTTTCTAATATAACCTGTTTCTGACTTTTAATGTTAACAGTGATTTACTGAACCACCCATTTATAGCACTCTCAATGTTAGTCTCCCTAGATTGAATACTGTAGTTCCTTTTAATCATCTGAAATTAGTTACTATACTTCAATGACTTCTAAGTGCAAACACGTATTAATTAATGAACATAGTTACCAGATTATTTACTTTTATTTTCATTAACAGGAAGTAGTAAATGTGTTTATGTTGCTCGCTGTAACCCCTTTAAATGTAGTAACCTTGGGCATGAGCCTAGAACCCTTTAAAAGTGCATGATTAGATAACAGCRGAGGTTATATCTCTGTATTTCCCCTCCATTTGACTTTCAGGTTTAAACCTTCCATCAGAAGCTGCGGCATCCCACTGGTGCTCTCCATTGCTTACAAATAGTTTGGCAAGGGTCAGTGACAAAGCRATGTGGATCCTGTCACTCTTTCCTCCTGAAGAAACGTTTTAATAACATGACAGTTGTTCTCCTAATAGGAGACTTGCAAAGCAGTGAAGCAGGCTATTGCCAAAGCACAGGGCCATTATCCTTTCTTGATTTAAATCAAGTTAAAGCCAGAATCCAAAGCTGTGTGAAAACTATGTATGAGGCATAGAAGTTGTGAGATGTACAGTACTGTGGCTATGCATCCTACCATAAAAATAGCAAACAGTGAGGCACATGCAGGCCTCTGAGACCTCAGAATTTAGGCTATGTAGAAACATTTGCAGGTGCCCTTCTTTAATTTGCAGCTATAACTGAATCTCTATTATAGTTTACTTAGTCCCAAATTTCTAGAGAAAAAGTAGACAGCGGTCTTTGTGGATGGATATGATTTTGGACATTCTTGAGCTTTGGAAGTAGCACGGTGGAAGATTCCTCTCCCTGTGATCTTTCCATGTGTGGCCATAATTGCTTTATCTACGAGGGCCAGGTTTCCAGGTACCATAGAGATGAGTCTTAACAGGGGAAAAATTGTGGATGGCTGCAATTGTGGTTTTGGAAAAGCTTGCTCCAGGATTTTTGTTTAACAGCTATTGGATACAAGGGTGCTTAGTTTGCTAATTTGGATGCCAATACTTAGTACGGTTTTACAGCTCTCAGTTATTTCGTAGTAGTGCTGGCATCCAAGATACTTGGGAAAAAAAAGAAAGGTTTTGGGTGTGCATTTGAGGGTTTTTTTGTTTGTTTTTTTTTTCTATGATGTGTTTGGCAAGSATTGAAGCAGACTTGGGAATTTGGACAATTTTAAGGAATAATTATGATTATTAAAATATTAATTGTTTCTGCACTTGGAACATGGATCAGTGTTTTTAAAGGGATCAGATGCTGGGAGACCATTCTGAGTACAGATACCCTATTCAGATATTTTCCATTTAAGCTGATAGTTGTTTAGGAGATGTGTTCATAAATGATGTTTTAAAACAAAAGAAGCAGACGAAAATACTTTCTCCGTCCTTTCTCCTCTCCTTCCTTCTGCATTAACTGGGAAAGAAGTTGTTTTGGGAACATGTTATCCTCTATCAGTTTCTCTTTCTTCTTCTCTCAGTTTCATCAAATACTAACCTTTTTCTTTTAGGACTGCAGCATTAGGTGTCTGTTACCAAGTTTGTTTCCTTGAATGCTTCCTAGCAGGAAGCAGAAGTGAAATAAGCTGAATTAGTTGAGCCAAGCTCAAGGGTGATAGCATGTTTCCTGTTTATCAATAAAGTGCCCTTAATCCAGTGAGAACAATGTGTATGCAAGAGGCTTTTAAATAACTTCTCAGACTGCAAGTCCTGCTAAGCCTAGAAGGTAGTGATGGTTCACTGACTTATTATTTTTATGTAGGCCATTCTTCCTTGAGGCCACTAAGCCTTCAGGTTTCTCCAAGCCTTTAGTGGTCTGCACTTCACTGTTATTCTTTCCCTAAGAGTGCTGATTAGTGACTTGCGGTATGGATGCTGATTTATCGCAGCCGAGAGTTTCCCCTTGGGGGCTGAGCAGAAACACTCATGAAGGAGCCCTGATTAAAAAGAGTGGTAATGAAGACAAATGTTTCAGAGGGAGTCAAGAGCAAACCAGGCCTTGGCATTCCCACTGCTCCTCTGAGCTTTTGGAGAGGAGGTAACAGTGGCCAAAGGAAATATTTCCCCCTTGTTGTTTATTTCTCATGGCACTGGAAAAATTTTTCTTTTCCTCCTGGGTGTTCTAACTCTCACTTGTTAACTGCTTTTCATGCAGGGTTGCAATTAACCCTTGGCAGATACTTACCATGTTCCCTTTATATTCACTCTGTACATAAAGAAGTTTTTATGTTTTGACCAGTTAACCATTTTAAGATTCTTTAAACTTGACAGTTTCATCTAATTTCTCACGTCATTAAGTTGTACTTTATTTTCCAACAGCCTATTCRTATGAAGTTTGGTGTTTGTTTGATATCTTTAATCATCTTTTTTTCTCCACGGCCTTTYTTAATAAGGAAAAGAATGACAAAAAGTAATGCTTACAACCTAGTTTTAAATCAGAGAGAGGTCAGGTTCCTATCTAGTGCTGGATGTGTAACCAAAGGCAGATTTCAAAAGTGTATTGGTAGGATCTAGATGATCAGACACTTACATTAAATGGGAATTAAAAACAAAAATAAGCATGATGATTTCACTGTATTATAGTTGTTTAAATTCTGTAGGTTTTTCATTTTTAAAGATCAACATGGGCTATAATTAGCGTATGAACTAAAAAACTAAGTACATGGAAAAACTGTCTCTGATTTTATTGRACTTCGTATTACGTCTGTAGAGATTGGGTAGGCCTATTAAAATCTGTTCTAATCTCTGCAGTTACTTTATTCTCAGATTTTTGTACATATGAGGATGCTGTTGACCCAGACAGGATGTATATCCGGTATAAGAATGTTTACTAAAGAAGGAGTGGCTGACTGCTGGAGACCTGTACCATAGGGCTCAGTGGCCCTTTGCACTCTACTTTTTGACCGYGTGTTGCTGAACAGGCTCATAAGAAAATTCAGGTTTGAAGGGACTGCAGGTGGTATCTCATCAAACCTACTACTCAAAGCAGGGACAGCTATGAGGTCAGGCTCTGTTGCAGAGGGATTTATCCAGGGTAGGTCTTGAGAACTTCCAAGGACAGAGCTGCCTCAGCTGCTGTGGGCTGCCTGTCCCAGAGCTGGACTGCTCTCTGGTGAAGTTTTTCCTTAAATTCCTTTGGACTCGTTCATGTTTCAGCTTATGCCCCTTGCCTCTCCCCCTCCCTCTGCGYGCTGCTCTGAGGGGCTGGCACTCTGTTCTGGATCTCCTCGTAGCTGTTGGAAGGCTGTAGCTATGTCCCCTTGAAGGCTTCGCTTTTGCAGGCAAAATGAGCCTCTCTTCTCAGCCTCTCCTCATGGGGGGAACCTAAAACTGGAGAGAGCGGCCCAGCGAGTGCTGAGCAGAGGGGAGGTAGTCGCCTCCTTGAGTCTGCTGGCTCTGCTCCTGTCRGGGTGGCCCAGGATGCCGGCGCACGCTGCTGGCGCGCGTTCAGCTCGCTGGCCTCCAGGGCCTCCAGGCCCTCATCGGTAGAGCTGCTCCCCAGGCAGTCTGTCCCCAGCCTGTAGTGTTGCAAGGGATTCTCCTTGCAGCGTACAAGACTTTACATTTGTCCTTGCTGTATTTCATGAGGTTCCTGCCAGGCCGTTCCGTCTGTCTGAACGGCAGCCCTGCCCTCGAGCGCTTAGGTAGATTCTTCTAATTTGGTGTCAGCTGCAAATCTGACGAGAGTGCGCTTTGTTGCCTCCTCCAAGACAGCTAGACAGGACAGGCCGTGGGGCAGGCCCGGTGGTGCCCCAGGCATCAGCTGCCTCCAGGTGCCAGCTGACCCATTAATCACCCTCTGAGCCTGGTCATCCAWAAGTGGTGATCAAGGCGGAAAGGAAAGGTGCCAAGTTCTCAAGCCAGTGAGAACTATATACTTCAGAAGCAGCACTGTGCCATTTCACAGCTTCTAGCAATAAAATAAAATAAAATAATCGGACATTGTAGGACTTTATGGATATCTTAGCTATTTAGTAATCTGCTGAGGGAGGGAGAAAATAAGAGAAGAAGCTATTACTCTTAACTAATACACTTCACCAGGGAGGAATGTATGTGTGTATTAAGTTGCACAGAAACGGGCCATGAACATATTGTGGAATTATGTATGTACTTAATTTTACTCTAGTGATTTTTTTTTTTCCATTCTAATCGTTTGGGTTACTTTGTGCAAGTGTTCTCAGGAGAAGGGTCTAAGTTTGCACTAACTATTAACCAATTACCCATACTTTTTATTAACCACACACATACCTACCTATATTAAAAACATTATTTATGCCGATTGGAGTTTATTGTACTAGAACATCTAGGGATACTTACTTAATTAGTTTCAACTAGTTTCATACTTCCAAAATACGAGAATGTAAAAAATGTTTCCACTGTGCATTTTAAGACTTAACAAGGAAACAAAATTTAAGATTCTCTAATATCAGTTTGTCAAACTTAATTATTTTGTATCATAATGACATAGATTGGAACAACATTAGTGACTGTGCAYTTCACAGTAGATGAAAGGTGGTAGATGACTGAATGTTGTATTTTTAAAGTAGGTGTTAATCCACATAGTTTTGAAGCATCCAAATAACACAGGAAATTCAGAAGTTGTTGAGGAATCTCAAAGCCTTAAAATTCTTTTAAGTCACTTCTGAAAGGTGTCTCCTATGAGGACACTGTTTTGTGAATGTTGTAAAATTCTTCATTTTAGCAGTGTGCACGTAATTTATTTCACAACTATTTGGAATTAAAAATATATTAGTTACATATTTCTAAATGAGGTGTCTAAATGCTTATGACATTAAAAAAATTGTGGTGTATAAAGGGGGGTGTATCTAGTTAGTAATAATGTTTGGAACATTAAAAATTCACAGCAACTGGTGTGAGCTTAATGGCACCAGTCTGTGTCTCTGAGCCATTGCACTATTCAGAATTTTGGAAATTTTTGTTTTTTAAATGTGATTAACTTGTGGGTGTTGGAGAGCTAGTTTGAGGCTGGCATTGCTGCACTAGTCAGATTGCATCACCATCAGCTGCCCACTAATTATCAGGAAATTTATAGCTGCATTAGGTAAATGTCACTTCACTGCAGTGGCCTGGAATAAGAGTGTTTTCTGCTCTGAATTAGCACCATCGGCACGTCTCAGTGAGAGTCTATCCAAGCAAGCTAAGGGCTTTATTTATGCACAAGCATATTAGGATTTTAAGAAAGGGTAGCTGAAAGATGTTGTATTCCTTTTTTGAACCGTAACATCTCTCCATCAAAAATGTGTGTTTATTTATTCATTATGCATAATCACATGTGAAATGTTTAAAAATAATTTGCTAATTCTAGAATGGCTAGATCTGCATTCAGTACCCTAATGTTGTACATGTACTTAATCTCCAGGAACTCTTCAGAAAGATATTCAGAACAATGATTATTTGGTTTATATTCATTTTGGTAAAATTCCATTTTAGGTAGACATAGTATTTTTGCAAATACGAGTGAGTACTGTTAAAAACTATGGAATTAAATAACTTCTCTTAGATTCACATTTCTGAGTTGCTCAGTAAGACAGTAGCCTATGACTGAAATTTTGGGCAAACGTACTATATTTAATTCTTGAAGCAGGGGCAGGCATTTGTCTATTCTAATCTGCAAACCTCTTGGCAAAAGCTGCAGGATCTCACATCCCGAAAAGACTGAAGATAAAGAAACTCAAAGGTAAAAAAACCCCTTTCATTCTTAATACATTGGGAGTGAGGTGCCTAGTTCTCCCAAAAAGTTGTTCAGAAGGCCACTCTGAAGTTCATCATGCTTCAGAATGATTCCAGCATATCTGAAGAAGAGTATGACACTATGAATTCTTTATAAATACCACAATGAAGTATGGCTGGTATTCTGTGAATGACAGCATCTTAACAATTTCCTACAGAAAAAATAGAAGGCCACTGACAAAATTATTCCCAAATCTTAGACAAACTCACCTTTTACATCTCTTTTAAAGAACTAAACGCTTCAGTGCACCTTCTGCATTTCTCTACCTTAAAATTGAGTATAATTGACATTCACTTTTAAAAATCATATCTGCTTAAGCTATGCCTGGAATAAATTTTTCAGGTAAATTCTAAATCCTCAATTTTTAGAAAAATGTAAAAGAATCTTCAGACTTTTATTTATGGTGTTACTTACTTGCAAGTCTGTAATAAATAACACGCAAGTGGACAGAACTTGTATTTTACTAATTGTATGCCACTTCTACTAGGTAGTAGCCTGGATTATGCATATTTTATATTCATCTTAGGTACACTCCCAAAACACTTCCTTAATTATGTCTCCTTTCACAACTGGTCCTATAAGGGAAGAAATCAAAATTGCAGTCAAAGCATTACTTTTATTAGCTGAGCCAAAATGCATTTGCTCAATTTTTGGATGCTTATCTATGCAGGAAAGGTACCTACCACATACTGCTGTTACATAGTAGACTTGCTGTAATTAATTAGAAAGTAGAAGAGATTTAAGGAAAGTCGCTGTTCACTATTAAACACTTGGCTTCCATTCTGTTCTTACTCTTGATGCTTTTATGGTTCAAAGTGATGTAGATGAGACAAAGCTTGCATACTGTATTCAGTGGGTCGGTCTTTTAGGTTAGTAACACAAGCATTGGCACAGGCCAGCTGAACCACTTACTTCAAAAGGATCTTTTTATTAGATAAGAGCAGATACTTGCACATTGTAGTCAGAGGAATATAATTTTTACAAAGGACTATTTCTGCCTGCGGGTCTATTTCAAGGTTGTATTGAAGTTGCTTCCCTTTGTTCTTCATTAGATGCAAAACCCTGTTACCTCTCCATCCCCCATATTGCCCAATTCCAGCATCCAAGTGAAGAACTGAAATTCCAGAGGTAAACTCAGTCTTAAACGGGTTTGCTGTAATCATTAAAACTGTCCTGTGAGGGTAGAGTTCGTCTCTTCTCCCTGCATAGTGAATAATATATAATTCTTCTCTGAATGTTCAGTAGAAAAACAGTAATCATTTTATTTTTTACATATAGTGTATTTCAGGGTTTAATTACCTTCTTTTGTGTGAGATAAAATTTTACTGGGAATTTTGAATTTGACTCCAGTGGAACAAGATCAAACCATAAAAGCAGGCATCAGTCAGTGGTACCAGCAGCTTACACTGAAGTATTGAACACAGTTCTTACGATCCGTATTACTTATTGAAAAGTCTTGTCTTGCTCATAGATGGTTTGCAGGTGTCTGGTTTTGCTTCCTATCTTGTTATATTGCCCAGGTACATTCATTCTAAAAGAACTCTGCAAAGGAGCCATTTGTATGAAATTACYGTTTCTTCAGAAGGTTACATGTCCCCTAAGGGACGTGGATAGGAAGCCTGATGGAAGTTTGTTCTCCCCAGAAGGTTCATTTATCTGTTTGTATATGATAGCTTAATTATCTTAGTAAAACTTTATTTGACTTACTGTTGTTCCACTTAGATACTAAGGGTAGGAAGGAACTAAATCTGAATTGACTGTTTCTTTACATCATTCCTGCAAGACTTGCCAAAGTTTAGCCCAGGTGTTATATATGTAAGTTGTTCTCCGTATTGTCTGGAGAATTGCTTGGCTCGTTGCAAAGTTGAAAGTTGAGGTAAGTGCTGTCCTCAGTGATACCAGTCCTAAAATACCTGCTCTTTTGCTGGGGGGAGAAAAAGACTTTTTTTTTCTTTTTTTTTTTGAAGTCAAGAAGTCAATATTTGGGAGTGATACCCAGTAATGCCAGCTTCTCAATGGGAAAATAGATATGAGTCAAAGCAAAGTAACAGCAGAAAAATTCTGACTCTTGGCTCTAGTGATTGCCTATACAAGGCTTGTTTTCCCTCTAGGTTCTCCCTCAGTGTAGCTCTAATGAGTTCAGTCCCTTTGCAAAATATATTCCTCCTCTTCTAAAACCAAGATCATTCTCTGTTCCAAAAGTGAAAACATTCCTGGGATGGAAAAAAGCATAGAAGGTTAGCTTCAGAAGATTCCTAATTAGTCTGTGTATTTATGGCATTCATTGCGAATGCTAGTCTCCCGGGAAACAGGTGAGCACAAGACAAGTGCTGCGAGAGGGAGATGACAGCTTACACTGAGGTRTAGAAAGAGACTTAACAATTGAGGTCCGTTCAGTCTGTGATTCCCATCACTCGTTAATATTCCGGAATTTGAGTTAGTTGTATTTTTGGAATGCAAAAATACATTGCATATGTCCATGTAACAATCAGTGGAGAGCTCTTCATCTGCAATAGTAAATTAATAAACAGTCAGACTTTCTTGCATAAAACTTTCATGCTAGTGCTTTTCTATAAGAAATGACCTTATATAATTAGGTATATTACAGTAGTATGCATTTATAATGAATGGAAATATTTTGTGGCATTTGGATGTTGGATGATTTAAAATATAGTTATGTTCTAATTGGAAGTGTTCTGACAAATGCTCAGTGAGCAAAAGATGCTTTTTCCTCTAAATTTGATCTAGTCAGTCATTTTGAAAATGAATTTTCTATTTGATACAAACAGCACAAAATGGATAAAATAACTCTTCATACAAAATAAATGCATTTTTGAWCATAACCATTTATTCCTATCTTTTACTATTTTGATACAGAGTTACTCAGTATTGAACACAACTTTCAATAAAATATTTTTAAAGCATTCCCCAAAACACATGATTTTGAACATCTTTACTGACAATTGCTCTCTTTATGGGCCTCGATAGAAGTGAATGAYGATTTTCACATTTGTTTGAGGCATTCTTTGCGGACAGAGCCACTATTATGATTTTATTCATAATCTTAAGTACAGCCTCACAGTTCTGGACTAGCTAACCAGGCTGAGGTGGCAATGCGAGGACGTGGCAGCTGGCCCCTGTGGGGGGAGTGTAATGCTGAAATCTTTAACTCCTGTCTTACCACAGTTTGCATCGGGCCAGGTATCCTGCTTTGCATCTCATCCTCTGGGCTGCTACTCGTAGTYTGGCGTCCTACTGGACCTGTGTCACTGCTGGATTTGGGCTCAGTATTTTGCTTAAACACTTGGCTCTTAAATCCTCATTGACTAGCTTGACAGCCTGAAAGGRCACGGGACACTTGTATTTGGTTCAAACTTTGTGCCCTGGTGAGCTAGTTAGAAACGTGAGAGCCAACATTTCGACAACTGTCACAGCTGCTTGCTTTTCTTTAGAAAAATGATGCTTGAGCAGTTCCTGTTCAACACAGCAGTATGTTGAATGCAAATAATTAATGTTAATCCAACCTCATTGTCCTACCGTCGGACGCAAAAGACGAATCCAGTGCGCGTGACGGTGTGGTAAACTGCGTGTGTCTGTTTGCCTTGAATGTTAGGTTGTCCTTTGCCTAATTTTTGAGCTATCGTTTTAGCTTACGCTTTTCACTCTCCTCTGGGCCGTGCGTAGGAACGAAAGCGTTGCGGTTCCGGTTCCTCTGTGAGGGAGGACTTCGCTCCCGGGTTTATTGTTACCTAGTTCTGCGCTGCTCGCACTGAAGAAGTAGGGGGAAAAATTGTCTGCCGATGCGACTGTGATATTTGGATATTTTATCTCATTTCACTTCTGACTAACCTAACTTTGACATTATTCGTGAACTCAAAGCCTTGCTTGCGTTGTTCTTGCTAGTAGAAAACACAGCTAGGATGTAGCGGGTAATTGAACCCAGATGCATTGAAGGCTGCTCAGCCAGACTGTTATTTTAGCCTACACTAGTAGGTTTTTTAATACGAGTTTGACCTTGCTTTGAAACATTCTCAAAATACCATACTTTAATATCAATTTATACACTGTTGCATTAAGATGGGGCAGAGTCAGTCGAAAAAGTAATGAAACACTTTCTACCTATTAATATAGCAGATACAGAAAGAGTTTTGGAGTTAATTTATGTATCTAAGAAACAAGTTTTACATGCTGCCTTTTTAATTGGAGCGTTATCATGTGCATGTAGTTAGAATCATTACCATCAGGGAAAAGCGTATCTGTCATCTTTAACTGTACTAGTTACCTTCACCTGCCTCTGAAGCAAAGAAACGTGTTTGTTAGGACTGAGTTTTAGGTACGTAGTGATAGGAAGATTTACCAACAGTCAGTTTCAGTCAGGTGTTAAACAGAGTTTAATAACTGTGGTACACATTCATCTTAATTATGTTTAATGGGATGTAAAAGTTTAATATATGTGTTCGGTGAGCTTAAGCTGTATTACACAGCTTTAAAATACATTGCTGATGCCCCACATTTCATTGACAGTATGGTAGGTTTGATTTTTTGACATACCTGTAATGTACTTTCCATATGCAAACTGCATTTTTCTAAAAGGAGCTGCCCTCCTCAATGCATGCTTTATCGGTAACAGCTGAACACAAAGAAAACTTTTGTGTAATTAAATTTTCTACAAAGATAGCATATCTCTTTTTTTCCGCTTATCCAGAACCGTTTTTCATTCCTGATTGCTCTGGTCAGGTGGACCTTGGTTACCTTCAGCACAGAACCATCCAGGTGTTTTTTGCCAGGCAGTGGCAGTAAGCTAAAGTTTTGAGGTTGTACATCAACAGCAAGAAGTAAAGTAATAAAGAAACAATGTTTTGTGGTAGGTCTTAAAATTGATTAGCTTTCTCAATGACACTCTAACTTAGGATTAATCCTTTGTTGTTCATAGCTACTCGTGGTGGAGCAGAGAGAGGATATTTAAAGGATAATGAAAGTGAGGGAATGGAAGTTACTCTGAATTCTTGTTGAAGTATTACTATACATCGTTTTGAATGTCAGCTCAAGTGAAATGGTATTGCCATTAGTTTCAAGCTGTAATCCATTGCTTCTTGTAAAAAATGAAGCTTTAGTCAGACTGATGGTGGCAAACTGCTTTAAACCTGTTTGGCTTTGGGCAGTGCAGCTTAAAACATAGAAAGCGAGAAATTAAAAATGGTTTAGTGTTTTTCTTTCTGTTCTCTTATCAGAAATGTTCATTCAGACTATAACAACTGTTAGAACAAGATAACAACTTCAGGCCAGCTGTCAAATGTTTACCATTATCAAACCTCTCCCTAGGGTAAGATGCGACTTTGGCTCGCCTCACCGGCAGTAATTTAATTTTTCCTTCATTCTGACTCGGAAATGGCAGCATTTTTCAAAGCTTCCTCCCACTGATGGCTGAAATTTTCCTTGTGAAATGATTTCCACCAGTCTTGAATCTTTCTTGCTTCTGCCGTCTTCACCTTTACTGATGGTTCTGCAACTCATCACCAGCTATGCAAACTGACAGTTCACATCCTGGGGCAGCAGCAGGGTCTGGCCTGCAGAAAGGAGCAGCCTGACCAAATTTACGCTCACAAGATCTCTTAATTCACAAAAGCATTTGCTCTAGTTCCTGTTCTCTGCTGCAGGGGCTTTTGGGGGGGCTGGCAGGAGAACGGTCGGAGGAGAGGAGAGGCACTCTTCACACTCTACTGAGTACACAGTCTTTCGAGATGAAAAACAGACGGAAAGAGACATTTCCAGCCATCTTGCTGATCTATGCAGGGGTTCACTGAACTGTGCAACATAGCACCAGACTCGTGTATCATTTAATGTGCTAATTTCTTCCCTCTCCCTCTGCTTTTTTTTTTTTTTTTTTTTGAGTGAAAGAGGCTTTCATTTTGTTGACAAGCATATTAAAATTAAAAGTGGAAACAGTTAAAGGAGAACCTAAAATGTAAACCCAATACCCACTAGTTACTCCCATCTTTGACATCTAGGGCTATGGAGAGATCTGCTTAGTTTTGAAAAGCCTCTGACAAATGAGAATAGTCAGAATAAGTTTTCTGTTTGGTCTGAACTGCACGTAACATTTTGATTTTTTTTTCCTCCCTCACAAGCTGAAACATATGCCATATGCTTGCCCAAATGCTTTCCCTTGTTTCACTGCAAGACAGATATGAAACTTTTGCTATAGTCTTTCTTAGACAAATATTTTGTTCCTTTTCCTTTGCAGCCACTCCCTCCCACCAAGGGCAGTTTGCAGCCAGAAAAAGTGATGCTTCCCTAGTAGTTCCACTGCAGCACGACCGTTAACACAGCCAGGGTGTGCTTGCTCGGTAGCAAAAGGTCATTCAAACACTTTTTTGGTATTCTTTGGCTCTCTGTTGGAAGCTTCTCCTAAGAATAACCCACTTTACATTTCTGTGATTACTTTGGAGAAAAAAATGTGCAATAATACCAGAATGGAAAATTTTTTTGGGGGGGGGAGGGGGGGGGAAACATTCCATGTAATTTGATCAGAGTCCTATAGTATTTGCTTTGGTACTTTCCTATCATTAGCTATCCAATTGCTTAAAGAGCAGCTGCAAAATCTGGTAAATTAATATATGTTGTAGTCAAAAGTTTAGACAGAAGGAAAAGTTAACTTAGTGAGTTTGTATTAAGATATATCCTGATCTTTCTAACTGGTATTCTAATAGAAGATGGAAGAATTTTTTAGCTTTTCTTGTGTGTAAAAGTAGTCTTGTCTTTCAGTAACAGTAGAGGTTTACAAAAAATATACTTTAAAATGACACATTGAATTGTTAACATTAATTTGTCTTGTATTTTCTGTTTTATTCTGAGCTTTTAGGCATGGTGAGAGAAATGGGAGAGATTTGCGAATGGGGCAAGGAGGGGTCAAATGTGTCACATGCGTTGATYCCAGCAAACAGGATTTCTGAAAGAGTGTACATGCTTTAGAAATGTGAACTAAAATARAATTTTCTTTTTGCATGTGTTTTTAGAGGCATGCAAAGCAGTGGTCRCTGGTCAAGATGTCGTCCTAATAAACTGACAATATGAAAAAATAAACATGAGATTTATCCGCCTACAGTTTTGTTCAGGATGAAGAATGTTTGAAGAAAAATCATAAAGGAATCCGTGGTAGCTCAGGGAGGTTAAACTCAACAGTTGTTTCCTTTGAAGTGTATGACCATGAGGTTAATTGCCAAAACTGCTTGTGGAAAAGGTGGTAACAATTTAACAAGACTGTACAACTGCAGTGACTTAGATGAATATCAGGTGTTTGCAGATGGGTTTTGCTGAACAGGAAAAGGGGAGAAAAAGCCCGAATGAGAAGCAGGGCTCGGAGCAGCGGGAACGGGAGTGCAGCTAAGCAGCCAATAATTCTGTGTTTGCTTTGCAAATCAGCCTCTAATTGGCTGGGAGGCTRTTGGGGGCCTGTGCACTGGCCGGGAGCGAGCTGCCGCTCGCGTTCTCACCGGCTGCTCTTACACCGAAGGCTGCAATTCTTACAGCTTTCACGTCCGCTCTTTAGGCTCACGGCTGCTCCGATTTATAAACCCCAGGAAGACCGCGGGTCGAAGCGTGCTGTTCCAGTACTGCTTTTCGTTCGTTTGCTGCTTACAGTCCGGAGCTTGTTTATTTTTCCAGCTTTGACTCCATAGGCTCATCTGTCCCTTTCTGAAGCTGCTGTATTTTTAAATACTTCTTAATACAGTGGAGATGAAGTCTTTAAACTCAGAATTCCCTGAAGCCCTCCAGAAACCAATTAGGGCAATGTAATATCATAAGAGGAAAGCTAAAATCCTTTATCATTAGTTACGCTCGGTAAGCAGAGATGCATAAGGTGATCTACAGGCAAGCAATAGACATTCTAAAATCAAAAGAGGTATTAAAATAGGGAGACTCCTTATAATTTTGAACAGTGTCATCAGAGTATTTTAATTTTGTGCTCCATTCTCAAGAGTTCAGTAATGTTTTTTTTTTTTGGGGGGGGGGGGGTACAGAGAACAAAGTTTTTCTGTAGACAAAGAATTGGCAATGGTTGAAAATAACGAAATGAAAAAGAATCTTTAAATGTTTGACTAAATGATTTTGAATCTCAAAGAAAGCTTGTTTATGACAAAAAAGTTTGCTCACCAGGTACTAATTTGTATTTACTTAGATTCCTCTTTGCCAGAAGAGGAATGAACTGGAAGTTTTTATATTAACAGTAATTCAAATATTTTTATGGCTTAACATTTAGTGGAACAACCTGCAAAACTTTAAAACACTTTCTACTAAAACACTTTCTACTAAAATATAATCTATATGCTCAACTATAAAGCCAATGTAGCAGCCTGAATCCTAAATTTAATGCATTTTTCATAATGTTTCATGTCTAGTTTTGCTGTTCTCTAACTCTCTCTACCATGTATCTAAAGCAAAACTTCCACTTAAAAGAATCCTCCCTTTGTAGCAAACAAAACTCTGCTATCCAGCTGGAGAACCATTGTATATTGCTGGCCACCGTTCACAGCAGTCAGGAAATGTTGTGTGCTAATGTATGTGATGTAATTCAAAAGATCACATCTCTTTGGCCTTAAAGAATCATGAATTGAGGTTGTGGTGGAATCATATAAACAATGACACTTTGAAGTACCCTATTTAACCTATCATTTACTTTTTATAAACAGAGAATTCATTAAATCACAAAGTCAGGCATCTACAGGAAGTCATTACAACCAAAGGGCAAGGTATTTAGAAACATGTAGTTTCATCCCTTGCTATAAGATCTGAGTGAGTGAAAGAAGTAAATTACTTGCCAAACATCTATAAATGTGCTGTAGTATCTTGTTTGTCATAAGCAATTTACATTTTTATGAAGAGCTTATTGCCATTAGACTATTGCTGTGTAGGTGACATTTTGCAGGTGGYAGACACCTCGTCCCAGTGCTCCAGAAGGTACCCACCATTCTTGATTTTATTAGATAGCTACAGTATTTCTTAWACGCTACTCCTGTAAAATCAACATAATTCATAGTTCTAAAAGGAGCAAAAGAACTCACAGTTCACAAACGTGCTCTCTCTCTTCAGCATTGATTTAGACTCTGCTTGTGAAGACACTGGCCTGTTGAAAAGTTGCTTAATGTAAGGTGTTCTTTTTAAATTTTTTTCAAACATTGTCTGTAGTGACATCCAGTGGGTCACTGACTCGGCRGTGCTCTAGACGCTAATGCAAAAGCGAAACCGTGTTGGCATGCGAAGSAAGGCTCAGGTGGAATGAAGGAACAGAACCCAGGTCTCGACTTGTTTTAAAGAATGTGTTTTCTTCGTTATAACAGCAAGTATTCACTAAAAAACATGGGGAAGGATACTCTACTGCATTATTCCTCTTCAAAGAAAAAAGGTGTGGGGAGGCTTTGCAATCTGCATATGCAAATCTTGCCATGTTCCTCCTAGATGGGAGGAAACTCTAACTTTCAATAGATATTTATTTTCTAAATTGGTGACAGACATGCAAGCAAGAACGTTCAAATGACTTCAGCTCTCTTTCTGCCTTCATTATGTCAGGCTAGCAGATCACATATGGCATTATGGAAATCAGTAAATGAAAACCATATTGATCAGCACTGAGAACAAATGTAAAAAAGCTGGGCTAAGGGAGGAGAGGTGGAGAAGTATGCTCCACTGTTCAACCTGATAGGCCCTCGTTAAGGCCTTTAATCATTTATTAATGTAAACTCCCTCCTTCCCTTTCCACTCAAATTACCTCAGCCATAGAGCATCCTGCTCCATTTATCTTTTAATGTTTCCTTTATTTAATTTATTTTTAAGCTATATGTTATACTTTTATTACAAAATCAAGTTGCTCTTTTCTAGAGGACAGTGTTGAKCAACCAGATTTGGCGTAAATTTCCCAGCAGGCTTGTTTGAGTGYTAAAGAAGGAAAAAATAAGCAAGATTTGCTTTTTGTTGGATAGCAGAATTGGCGTGCCAGAGGACTTAAAGTGAAAAGGAGTATACGTTACAGAGCCTCCCCCACTTCGCGCTGTTTGTAATTAAGGTTGTGTCAGCATTTCCATCATAAACCCTTGTTTACAGGCTTTATAATTCAGCTGTGAAAACTTGCTCCAGGCCAGAATTGACATACAAGGGTTCAACCTCACAGTAGAGGAGACTTCTACCCTACTTCCCTCCTCTAAATCTAAAACCTACTCACTCATTTTTCTATGATAGAAAAAGGTGCAAATACCTAATGGTGGTATYTGGGACAATGGAAAAGAGCAATTATCAGTAAAAGCATTAGACCAGCATCCTACTTAGCTTAAGAATCATATTGAGAACTATACATTAATATATTGTGTGCCATATTCAGCGGAAGCAAGCAGTTTTGGTGAGGTGGCCAAATTTTTCTCTAATTTCCGTCATTCATCAAAATCTTGTGATGGGCATCCTGATTCTGGTAGCCACTGAATATTCTGTCACTGTGTCAGAATTCAGACAGAAATCTCCATGACAGTAATTAGGTCGTTGTGCCTTGAAATTCTGACCATTTCATGCCTCTGACAAAGATTTCACTAGCCCGTTGGATATTTCCCCATACCCTCTCTGCTGTGTAACGCAGGCTGTTCTTAGAGATAATAATATCCTTTTTACTTGGAATCCGCATCTTTCCCACAGCAGAAGTATTTTCACTGGCATTTTTTAATCCATTTGGTTAAAAAAAGAAAAAAAGCGATTTTTGTGTGTTTTTGTAGCAGTAGGGTGTCTGCTGCATGTTCATTTAAAAATAACTTACAAAAAGCATGAAAAATAGCCAGAATGGTAGTTCTCACCTTACCCAACACAGATCAAGAATCTAGGAATACGCTGAAGCTGAGCTAGGAAGGCATCTTGCTCTGCTCCGGCTCCGGCAGCCCCGCGGGCTCGTGGGCTGCGGCGGGTTGGCCGGGGCTGCGCAGTGCTGGGCTGCTGTCAGGTTTAGTTGAATCCTTATCATTTTAATGTTTTTATATTCTCTGTGATAATGGACTTCAAGTCTCAGTCATGCAGATGTCTCCTGATTGATTTGGAGCGATACTGGTGTCACACGCTGTAGTATGTACGTCTGATTTGTTTTAAATGGTATTCCAGATTTTTAGGGGGCTGTTCCTAAGGGGCCACAAAGATGCATACAGTGATGTATCTGCAAAATATGTGTATAAGATGTATTCTGTCCTTCCTCTTTCTTGCACACTCACCCGCTTCCAACTTCTTTTCCTCTTTGACTCACATTACAATCCTACTTTCCTTTCTGTGCTCTCAACATCAAACAGTATATAAATTACAGCAAGAGTGCTGTCTGTGGCAGACATACAGTCCTTGTTTGTGGCAGAAGAGCAGASCATTAAACAGTGAGTGGACTATGCAGAGAGCTCTCTCTCTCTCCCCGTTCCCAGTGGGAGTGTTGTTTATAGAGCATTATAATTTATAACTGAAGAGAGTGGATTTAATTTCAGTGGAGGGGGCTCGCCAGCAGGGCGCCAGCCTGCAATCATATGAATCAGCAAGCTGCAAACTCTATTGAATGGAAAGTATTATCGCTGGCCACAAACGGACACTGTTTCTCCTTAAACAACTCCCTTGGTGCAGGAAGACGTTGTCTTCATTCATCTATTTTACATATCTACTCCTGTTTTAATTTTGCTGTTTCCTAAAAGTATTTTCTTTTTAGAATGCATCTTTTCTTTTGCTGCCTTAGTTCCTGGTCTGACATTGGAAACTGATTATTGTGTGTATGTTGCTGATTTTGTAGCTCTTAACTGGCCTTTTCTCTTTAGCGTGTGTGTTTTGGTTTTAGTTTTTAAAATGCCATTTTCTTCTGATCCTGTGTATGGCAGCTTTTATGGAAACCAAAGTTAAACATGCAAACAGGAGTATGATAATCCATTAGCATTAATATTGTAAAATGGTAGTCAGATTCAATCACAGGAAGTTTTATTTAATCATGKATGTTTTGTGTATTACCCCTGCATTTCTGCTGCACAAATGGAAAATCTCCTTTCCCTCTTTAGTCTTTGGAAAGTTTAACATTTTGTCCTTTCAGATAGGATCCATCATATCCATAATGAAGTCTTACTACTTTTTGAAATACTTTTAAATAATCTGTCCTTTGATTATATTTTGTGTCAGTTGTTTTTGTGGTATTCAGTACAAGGCTAACCCCAGTGCAGTGCTAAGATTGGTATTTCTTTTAAGGATTTTATGCAGCTGTTGTAATTTATTAGCTATCTGCAAGCAGAACAGTAATACAGTGCATTAACATCCTGTGGCAGATAACAGTTTTATGTAAGTTGTATTATTTTTTTTTCTTTTTCTCTTCTTACTATAAGTTATTAGCTAAGTTTAAAAAAAGAAAGAAAGAAAGAGAGAAAACCAGTGGGATATACAGCAGATTGGATGTTGTCATGGACTCGTTCAGTGGGTTCCTGGAGGGTGGTTGCAGCAGCAGAATACCTGGTAGCTGCTGCCTTTCGGTCGGCGTCCTGGAGTAGCAGGAGCAGGCTTGGACCGGCGCGGGGTTCCCGGCTCCGGCAAGGTGCGCTCGGCTGGAGCAGGAGCTGCCGGAGCYGCTGCCGCGCTGCTCCGAGGAGGCCCTCGCCCCGTGGGAGGGAGCTCCGCTCCACGGGAGCGCCTGTTAATTATCCAGCTCCTGTCCCACACAGCTGGGTGGGATGAGGTTCCTGCTTTTCCCTGCCCTACATACTGATCTTCAGACCTGGCTAAGGAGCTTTGGATGTCTAGCGATGATTGAAGCTCCCCCCGCCCCGCCGCGTGCGGAGCAGACCTGTGCGGCGCGCTGCCCGCCGGATTCAGCAGTGGGAGCAGGCAGGCTGGCGTGGCTGGCCCAGGGCTGCCTCCCCTCGCAGGAAAGGCCGTGGACCTGCGAGGGCAGGTTAGCGAGGCAGCTCCTAAAGGTTTTTCACAGATCTCCATAAGAATCCTATTCCTGTATGATATTTTGAAACTTTAAGCATTAACAAATAGCAGTTTATCCAATGTATTTTAAATAATTGTGGGATTTTGGTTAAATATGTTCTGTAATTTTTCCTTGCTAAAACARGCTGTACAGCTCCACAATACATCTGCTGTTAGTGCCTAATCGAAGATGTGCCTTTTGTTCAGCGTATATAGAAGTACCATCAGTCTCTGTTTGCTTTGCATTGCATTTATGAGCATAATAAAGTTATTGCCCTCGTTTTCGCAGATAGATTGTCCTGCATTAGCAAAAAAAGCCACATAAATTATTTGCAAATAAGTGGCTTGTTTTTGCTTATTGATTTCCCAGAAGTGGCAAAATGCTTTAGCTTATGTTCACGACTATTTATAAAACGTAAAATGTATTTTTCTCTCTGATTCTTGGCACAGATGATAAAAGTTTGTTAAAGGATTAAAGACTACATACTACAGTTTCTCTGTTACTATTCCACAGGCTTTTAAACAGTCTCTTTGACTATGTTTTCTACAGTTAGCTTCACAGTAAATTTGAAAGGTACATGAAATAATACTAGCTGTTAAACTCCATATCACCATGTATAGCTCTTTTTGTCCCTTTAGGGGGGAARAAAGGTAGTTTTGGGCATACAGAGTAAAATAGTTCAAATTTAACTTTTGACTTGCGAAAGCGAAGGTGATTTGTAGTGTTAACATTTAAATTTCTTTGTTCTTTCTAAATTCAATGAGAATTGATTAGATCTGACTTTTTAAATCATTAAAGTCACTGTTAGGTTATATTCAGCCTGCCTTTTTCTTTTCTCCCAGCCCCCCCAGTACTTCAGAAACGTTAAAATACTGAAATATTATGGTTAGCTTGCCATAAAAATATTTTTCATTCTGGCTTGGAAACAGGATAGTCTGTGTCTGGAATTACCTTCATTTTCTGCAATGTCTGTAACAAAGGCAAGCAAAAACTACTACATATATAAAATTATCAAGAGGAATGTCACCTGAAGTACAGTTAGATGAAATCTGTAGTATTCTGTGTGCAGCAAAACAATCTCTTAAGGAATGCTGAGTTGGGGAGTCTGGCTGTTTTTATATAGTTCAAAATTACTTGATCAAAGAATTTTAAGAAATAAAATGCAGAACTAATCTTTATTGAAAATACACTTTTATTTTACTAGGTGACTTACTACTGTATAATACTGCTTATTTTCGATTACACGTGCTTCTGCTGTAGGTCACCCTGTAATAAAGACGTTTTGGGGTTTGCTTTGATGAAACTTCACAAGAGCCGTCTCTACGGTAGAAATACAATTTCCCCCTCCGCTTTCATTGTCCTCTGGYGTGTATTTGGCTCAGCACGAGCCAGGGAGCTCCGTTCGGGTGATCCGACTGTGGCTTTCCGACAGCGGACTCTGTGCCGTATTTTCAACTTGTGCCCAGCTGAGAATTACGATTCACTGTGCAGTTTGATTCCCCCTATCAGCAAATACAGTGAGCCAAGAGCAGTTCGGGGGAGCACTTGCGTGAAAACCTCCCCATTTATACGCCTCAAAAAGGGTCACGTCCTTATCAGTGGTTATAATTGATAACAGTGTGGTGGTTTCAGTCAAAACCGTGACCTTGGTGCTCCAGGGGGGCCTCCGCGCTGGTCGCCGCTTTCCGCACTTGCTCCAGCTTTGATGTGATCCGGCAGCTGATAGGGATGCACGTAGGGCAGGCAGAGGCAGCTGGCGGGCAGCGACAGATTAACATATTTCTGACCCACAAAAGTAACCAAATGCCCATATTTCTTCATTTAGCATAATTAATACCTTGTATTTCCATTGACTTTGATAAAATGACCCCCCCCTTTATTATTTTATTCCCTGAGCTTTCAGTAATGATTGCAGGAGATCTGTGGTTAAAATGTTTTACAGACTATGAAGAATAACATGTTTTTATAAAGCTAAGATCAAAAGTCTCAATTAGGTCACAGCCTAGCAGGAAGCTTATAACCGCATTAAAATGGGAAAGTTATTTCATTTTTAGTATACTCTACTTCAGTAGCAAGAGTAGTAAGTGAAAGGCAAAAAAAAGAAAACATTTTGGAGCTGTCACCGAGGAAATCCTCTTGCTCTTAAAAATTTATAATTAGGGAAAATATATACAGTAACTAAAAAGTTTAAATATGTTTTAATGTGTTTCCTTTCGAGAAGCACTTCACTAAGATAGCATTTAGAGGAACTGGTAAAACATTTTTCTTTCCCTATTTTGTGGTAAAAGTTCACCATGTGCTGTTATTGTCACCATCAAAAATCACTGTGCAAAAAGCAGTTGTGGAGTGACTGCGTGTGTCRCCCCGTGTTAGCTCAGCGGAGCAACAGGACGGGTCTCTAATAGTGTACCCGAGCGTGTGCGCTCGGGCCAGGACGGGCGCCGACGTCTGTGTTTAAAACGTAGCAGAAAACAATGGCAAAGGGAGCTCTCCGGAGGGCTGAGCCGTGCTGCGGGCGACGACGTTTGCAGCCGCTGCTCCGTGCTTTCCCGATGCGTTGCGAGGTGGAGAGTGCCGCCTGCCCGCCCGGCTGGTCGTGTGTAAGCAGCAGGTCGGTGCTGCTGCAGCACCGGCGCGGTGGCCTGCGCAGCCCCCTTGTAAACAAAATCACGGGGCAGAGATTAACGGCACTGATTTGTCATGATGAATGGAATTCAGTTAGGTTGCTCTTGCAGGGAAAGAAATACATTTTATGGCATAACCAAATTTGATTCCTTTTTGCTAATAAATTTTGAATTGCATTTAACAGCCTGATAAATGCAGAGCTTATTTTATTGCAGTTATGTTTCTAGATATCTATATTATTTGTACTTCTATTGAACTATACATAAAGCACAGTAGATCTCTGTCAACAAATAAATCAAACTTGGACCAAGTAGTATTTTTTTTATAGGTTTCATGGATCTGGTTTTGAAACGTGTTTTTATTTTTCTGAACACTGACAGCAGACAAACAAAATGTAGTACCTATAAGGAATACGTATCCTGAAGTATTCCTTAAATGAATAGATCTTGAACCGTTACCCTTGGCAGAGCCCGTGCATTACTGCTGGAAAATCATCTTTCCTSTAACTGTTGCAGCAAAGAAATACTTATGTAGGCAGTTTTACTGGTACACACAGAACGATATAGAGATGTGCAATAGGATGGGACAAAAAAGCAGAAATGTTACTTAATCCTGAAAGTATTCTAGTTCAAGATTCTTTTTTCTGATCATCAGAAGTATTTTACACATACAAATTGAACTCAGCATGTCACTAAGTGTTTTCATTTTCATTTAGAAAGAAAATGGAAATACAAATTTAATGCTGTATTTCCCAGTTTGCTATTACTGCTGAGAATGCATTGTGTCGTCTTGCAGTAGCTGATACTTCCTCAGCTGACTGTTTCCTTAATTCAGGATTTCTCAGTCTTTTTTCACTTTATTGATATCTCTTGTCCTTTTAATCACATGGATATGCTGGCACCTCTTCCTGCCTCTGCGAGGAGTGTAAGCCCTGAGCTGAGACCCCCTGTGCTACTCGGTACCTGGAGAATTGTTTTAGCGAGGTCCCAGAGCAGAAAGAGGCTGTGATGATGCATTTAGTGTGTGTGGCATTTGGTAGTCTGGATGCTATTCCATGATTTGGGTAACCTGGTGACTGAACAAGGGTATCGATTGCCTAGGCTAGCTGTATAGTAGACACAGGTTCTCTTGAGATCAGAATTCAGTGTATTATATTTGTTTTGTGTATTTTGTATTTGAAACAGTACTTCTGTAATACTAAAAGTATATTATAAAAATACTAGCAATCAGGAAAGATAGTTGTGTTAAATTCTGGGTGGTTTTCAGACTGAAATTAGAGTTAAAATTTATACTAGGGGTGAGATTTGGATTCAGCACTAGGAAAGCTGTTCTTACTAAATTTCACTTGCAGAATTGCGATCTCCTCCACCTTCACAGCCAATAACATGATCCAAACTTTACAGGTATTATARCATGTAAATGTGGCTCTGTATTTTGTGTATGACCTGTTAACTGAGTAGGAATTTGCTGTGAAATGTTAGGTAAAGGAGGAGATTCCAGGATAATTTAGTCTGGTAGGAAGAAGCGCACACTGCTATTTGTAAGCTGGGGCTACAAGGAGGAGGAGGCCCCCTTGGAATCTTACAGGTTCTCAAACTGATTTGATGCTCTGAATGTCCTTTATCTCTGTCTTAATGTCTGTAAATCTGACGTGTTTGTGCTTGTTTTGGGAAGTGTTAAGTATTTGGGATTTGACAGTATTCTTCATTACTGAGTAGKAGATCTAAAAGTGGTAAAAATAAGAAGAGGAATCAGATGTAAAGAAGCTGTATGATTCCTTCACTGCGTTTGCAGCAATGCTCTATTAAAAATAACAAAACATATGCTATTTACTTAGGAATTTGGCTAAGCTGTTGTTAGGTTGAGTGCAGTAATGTACATTTTTTTCTCTCCTGTGTGACTGTGTTCTTGCACGTGCTGGGTACAGTCATTCTCAACATGTGCATCAAATCCAGGAAGCAGCAGAGCTGCTGTGCAGATTAGCTACTGCACTTGCATGGTGGGGCTGTCAACAGGCTGCTCCTGTCCTGGAGTGGAGGAGATACTAGAAAAGCAATTTTTGTATAACCTGCTTGCTAGACCAAGGCAAGAGTGACCCACAGAGCAGTCAAAATGCTCTGGTAGCATCAGCTCTCTCCTTGCCACCACTTTTCCCCAGGCTGCTCTCTTCTCTGCTAGGGCGTGAGTAGAGGAGTGCTCCTAACCCCAGGGTGTGCAGCAGTTAYGAGTAAGCGGCTGCTACCACCCGAACTAACCGTGCAGCCCAAGTGTTGCTTCTGCCCAGCACCGAGGGAGGAGCACTGTCCGGAGGGTGCCGTGAGATGCAATGTCCTGCTAGCCTGCAGAGAGCCCTAAAGCTATAGATTTAATGCTTTCTTTTTCTACAGCGAAATGCATATGTATGCTGCTCTGGAAGAGAAGAAAAATTAGGCTCAGATCTTGTAGACATTTTAATAAACGTCTGACTTTAAGCATGAGTAGTTTTAAGTCTGCGAAGGTACTCTTAGGCTTAATAATAAACATGTGTGTAGGGTTTTTTGTACTATAAGATTTCAGACAGGCCAAAGCTTGAAGAGCTCACAGCTCAGCATAGATGATTTACAGCTTAGGTCAGTATTTAGACAAAGTAATGTACAAAATACTTGGGGAAGCAAAAATAGAAAGTATCTAAGGAAATAGTGTGTTTCGAGGATGGATTTTGAGCAAGTGTCTGTAACTTTCAGGTTCTATAGAAATGTTAAAAGAGAAATCAGTTCAGATACGGTTGATCCAGTATTTAAGTATATTTTGAGCTAGTTCTTTTAAAGGAAGCCTACATTCCAGCATGTCTTCCTCCAGTAATTTAATTGGGATGTAGGTCTTTGAGCTAGTGGCTGATTAGAAAACATGACCTGCTTGAGAGATCAAGAAGGTAAATTGATAAATGTTGTAGCAAAGGTTAGTAATGTGTGAGAGAGTAGAAGCTGCTCTGGGCTTTGAGTCACTGATCAAGGTCAGCTGCAGTTCATTAAAATCTTTAGAGATTTAGATTCATTGTAAATATAGCTGCATACCATAGTTTATCTTGTAAACCTTGTGTATTGGTTGTTTAGCAATGCTGCACATTATTGCAACAGCTTTATGGCGGTAAATTTGTACCAATGTCCAAAGTAAAGTCCTGGGAAGCGTTTGAATTAGAAAAACAGGGACTGGAAGGAAGGTTGTGGGTGACAAAACTCACTTTCATAGCACAGCAGAACATGTCCTCAAACTCCTGTCACATCCCRGTTCCTTTTGTCTTAACACCAGTGTTGTGCCCTAGCTTCTCGGATGATTAGAAATCTTTGTAGGAAAAACTGGCAGTCCTTAAACAGTTTTTCTTCCCTGGTGTTTATGTTGCTGGTGTGTTTGTGGAGAGCGGTCATACGTGCTTTCAGGCTTACATTTGGAATGGGAAAAAAGCCACAGTGTTGGTTTATTTCCTTACCTGAAGTAGGTTTTCTGTTCCCCTCATCAGACCTCTTTGTAGAGAACAGTACTCCGTGTTTGAGATGACGGCTCGCCCGTATGCCGAACAGTGCAATATTTCTGTGTTTTCTGTGGTGCATCTTGGAGCTGTGCTTGCTCTTGCCAGGCCATGCCATGCTGCTGACCCTTCTTTCCGCGACTGAAAGCCCAGGGCTTTTACCTCCTCTTTTCTAGCTGACAGGCATGCAAAATTCTGCCTTCCAAAACCTTGCGCTCAGTGCTAATGCTYCCCCCCCCACCGCCACCGTGGTTACAGTCCTCGGGAACTTTCCCTGTGCAGCGTTGCCCTCCTTGTTGGCAGCGTTGTGCAGTTTTGTGCCTCTGCTTTCCTTCGGGACTCTGAAAGCACAGCACTTCGTGAACAGCTTCCTCTCAGCCACCTTCCCAAATATCCCACGTTCAGTAGTTCCTCTCTAGTTCATGCTGACTTTGCTCGTGTTTGTTTTGGTGCTGTCGTCTGTTTGGTATCACTGGTCCGATAAAGTTCGTGCAATCTGTGATTTTACCACCTCCTGGATGGCGATCAAGGCATACTTCCTCTGAACCRCARTCTTGACTGAACCATTAGCTCAGGWAAAGCTACTGAGGTAGCGTCCGCGTGCTCCTTGCGGCAGCGTTCGGACGGTTTATTGCCCCTTTCCCAGCATCCTCCCATTTCTTGGCTGCAGCGTTCGTTCCGCGTCGACCAGAGCACGTTCTCCGGGCAGCGAAGACTTTCGGCCAGGCTGCGTCCGTCACAGGTCTCCCGTGTGATCTCAGGCTTGAGCTTTCCTGTCCCACAGACTGACTTCACGAAACCAAATGTTGCAGTTTTACGTGCACCGATTAATATGTGCTTTAAGTGGTTATAGTAAATAAAATACGTTTGCGGGTGTTCTGGTAGGAGCACAGAAATGTTCTTTACAACTTGACTGAATATCTTTCCTTTAGGTTTTTCCTGATAGAGTTGTGTTGCCATGCGGTTAAACTGATGTTAAATCTACTAAAAAAGTGCCTAACAGAAATACTTTAAAGTACTTTTCTGGAAGCATAACTGTGAATCACTTTGAGCTTAATGGTTTTAAAAAATCTAGAACAAAAGAGTTTTTTTCCCTACAACAGCTGTGCAGTTTTATTAAAAATTTAAAGAAATCTTATGTGTCTAATCCTTTGAGCGGATGTGTAATTACTTGGCTTGGGCTCTTACACATGGATAACCTAGCTGTACAGTGAGACAAGATTCTTATGTTTAATTTAAAGAATCATGGATGTGCTTTGGAGATTATCAACACCAAGCTTCGTGAAGGAATACAAAACCAGAACAACTATTATACATTATCATTTGTTATACAGATGTTACAACCCATCTGACTAGCAGATCGTGCAGTTTGCAATAGCCTTAGTAAATGATGGTAGGATATGTAGGATAAAAAAATGAAATCTGTTCTTTTAAAAAAGTTTTCGCTTCTTTAATTTGAGATTTTTCCCCTATATTCAGATTTTTGCGTTTCTTGTGTGTTCTGTTTAGGAGAACCTGTTGCTTATTTGATCGATTATTCAAACTCTGCATCAACTTCTATCTGTAACAAACACCTTTTTCAACTGCACTGTGACCGTTAAATATGAAATGTGATTCAACAGTGTCTAGGCCTGGAACAAGCTGTTATCTAAGGTGTGCAGAAGAAATTKATTAAGTTACTTTTTAAGGGTTATATTGTATCTCGCATAATGTTACTGCCATAGGTTAGKTGGTTGAAAATTTTCTGTATTTTTAAGGTTCAAGAGTGTAATCATACAAGAACAATTGAAAAACAGCTTTTTTTGGGGGGRTATTTTTGTCAGGATATGTATGCTAGGTACTTTTATCAGAATATGTATGGTTCATTATTTAAAATCTTGAAAAACTGATCAGCATCTGAGATGAATTATGATCTTTTCAATAAAGTTTGAGATACAAGTCAAAATCATCCCTAATGTGAGCAGGTACAAGTCCACTGAAGTCAAGTCTGCTTACCGTCAAGCTGATTTCGGCCAAGGGACATTTTTTCCTTATTTTCCTTTTTTATTTTTCCTCCTAATATTCTTCATATTAGTTGCATTTTTTTATATTACAATTGGTTGTAGTTACTTTGGTAGGTCAAACAGATATCATACAGTTTTCTTCCGTAGAAATCATGTGTGCACATTATTTTCAAAATCTGTATTACAAAGTCTTTTATCCTTTTATTAGTTTAGTACTTAAGCCCTAGACATAAGAAAGAAGCCTATCAGTGAAAATCAATTGAAATGCAGTTAGATACAGATCTGATGTACCGTGCAAGGAGGCTTAGACACAGCACAATAAAATCAATTAAGGCCTCTCCAGCCCCGTACAGTTTTACCCACCCAATCACTTTTCACACATTCCCTCCATTAGCTTTGCTAGAGTTTTTTTACATGAATTATGATGAATGAGACCCTTGTTATGAATATATAGATGGGTCATTACCCTATGAAAACCAGACTCTACTGGTGCGTAGTGATTAAGGCTTTCTGCTGCTACTGTCAGTAAAGTTCAAATTCATCTGCCTCAATCTATGATAGGGAAGCTGTAGTCATTGTTGTCTAATTCACTTAACAATGCTATAATTGTCATTTGTTTTTGTTCATCTTAGTAATTTACATAAATCCTTTTGTATTTGTTAATAATTTGGATTAGTCATCAAGCTTAAGGAATCTAAAAGATCAAATAAAAAAAAAAAAAAAAAAAAAAAAAAAAAAAAAAAAAAAAAACACAAGAGAGACTGGGCCTAGCCAGACAGATGTGAACAGCAGATTAAATGTTAGTTGTGTACAATGCCAAAGAAATTAAATATTTTGGATAGAGAAGTTAAATACATACAAAGTACAGACCAGATCATGGGACAGACGTGTGTTGCACCTTACCCTCAAAACTATTTTTCCTTTATGGGAGTGGACTGCTTAGTTTAATTAGAATTTAAATTTAAACCTTAAATATTAGCCAAGCAGACAGGGACGACTGGAAYGAGAGCTCTGTTGTATGAATGCTTTATGCAAATGAAGATGCAACTAAAACAAGGCTCCTTGAAAAATCTGCCCTAGTAAATTAGCGGAAAATGCACCGCCATAAACAGCTGTTGCATTTTAATCAAGCATCTGTAGAGTATATTTTGCTTTGTGTTACAAACAAAACAAAACAAAAAAAGCACCCAGATTGTGGCAACCTCATTTTATATGCAGAAATTAACCCATTCTGAACTGCTAAAAAGCAGTATTTCCCAGGTTAGAGCCGTAATTTGCTGAAGGGGTAGAAGTATTTTAACTCACTGACTTTCAGTTTACATTGTTTTGTTTAAAAAACAGTATTTTTAATGGAAGAATCACTAGCAAATTTTACTTCTCTGTTATTCTTGGGAGGTTTATTGCTTCTTCAGTGTCATATTTTGAAGTATGTTTTATAAAGAAATTGATGCAAATGGGTTTAAAGAGTGTTTCCRCTGTATACCTAGTTCTGCACAAATTAGAACTAATCTTGCAAAATAGTTGAGCTGTCAGGTCCTATTAGAAAATGTTCTTTATRTTCATGTGATACAGAATCATACGTCTTGGTTTTCAAAGAGTTAATAAACACCCCGAGCTGTGCTGATCTTGTAGCTTTAGTGAGCCTTAATCTGTAAGCTTGATTACCTCCTAACCCTCAGTCGCCTGCCTCCCTCCTAACACAGCGGGAGTTTTACGGCAGCATTAGTGGCATTTTGCCCAGCTTTGGCTTTAGGGAAATCATTCAGTGAGAAAGAAAAGCAGAAGGACTGGATCTGTCTACTGCTGTGAGGTCATTAACACAGCAGCATGGCGAGAGGCGCTGGAGGTGGCAGGCCCCGCTGCTACCTTGCCGGTTACGTTCCATCGTGCTTTTAATGATGGTTGGGCGCGAGGTGCCCTCACGGACGCAGCCCGGCTTCCTCCGGAGCGATCTGCAGAAATCGTTCCCAAAGTGCGTGGGTTTCTTTTTTTTTTTTTATTGTCCATGCAGCGCATGTGCATTGGTGTATGTTTCTTGGTCTTTATAATAGCAATATTCCTGCAGATTTATGTACACCGTGCTTTTTGTGCACACTCAGGCAGACAGGAATATTTAGTAGAGTTTGCTCTCGCTCCAGGAAGACTCACAAATGGGAATAATTCTTAACCGTCGTATACACTGAATGTTCTTTATTTATAACGCTAACCAAAATGAATGGCCTTGTTCTGTCTACCTGACTCAGAGAGAGTAATCCCTCCCTCTGCGAGTAGTGGAGAGTCGCCCTTTTAACGGGGGAGCGAGTGCAGTGCAGGGCTGCAGGCCTGCTCGGGACTGCTGGTACTCAGCACGAGTCGTCGGGGTTGGGCTGCCTTAGGTAACGTGATGTCCCATCACAGTTTAAAGTCGTATTTGATCTCCTGCTTTACTCTAGGCGCCTTTTCTGTTAATATTCACAAAACCTGTTTACCTCTGTCACCTGTATTATCCCAAGGAGGTATGTGCGGCTACATTTAAACTATCGCAAACGTGAACCAGAATTACACGGCTTCGGTAAGTGAATTAGCAGAGTGCTGTGTTTACACCAGCTGAGGATCTGGGGCCAAATCCCCTATTTGACAGTGGTCACCAACATATAGATGTGCTCTGCGACTCAAAGCTAATTGCTGGAGTTAGACCGAGGCAGATGACTGTGAGACCGCGTCTGCTTCTGGAAAGCAGCACTGGCACTTTTTACTTACTATTAAAGTTTTCCAGCTCAGAAGAAATAGTACTGCTCGGCATCATGCCAAAAAGTAACTGAGAGTGTGTTGCTGGGTTGGTTAGGGGGAAGAGCCTGTTTGTAGCTGGAAGCCAGGTAGGTGCGGGGTGTCCAGCCTGGGAGAGCCTCCCCTCTGCTGGAGTCTGGCTTCTCTGCTGGGTAGGTGCAAGTGGGAGTTTTTTTGGGTGCCATCAAATTATACCTGATTGCTATAATGAGAGCTCTAAAATCTGTCAGCGTTTTCATAATTCAAGCAGCAGCTTTGGTGATGTGTAGACACCATCCTAATTACCATTTGTTGCATTCACTTTGCAATCCAAGTATTTGTTAAAGGGAAAAATAAGTGAGAGCACTGTTATAAAATAGGATAAATAAAAAGCAAATCCTTGGCTGAGATGAAGTAAAACTGTCTTTAGAAAAAGTGTCGTCCTGGGGAACGCTGTGTTGTCTTATATTCCCCTCTTGTGTTTGAAAGGCAGATGGAAAGCAGTAATGTGCATCTTCCACGCAGTATTTCTGCATTATTCTGGTGGCTGGTTATAAATTGCTTCTGACTCTTCAAAACACACCATTTCAGCTGAAGAACTTCTAGCAACAAAGTGGCATACAACACAAAAGCAAATTAGATAAACTCCCGCTTGCATTTTCTAAATGAAGTTGAGGCTGGTAATGTAGTGTCAGGTTGTTCTGGTAGCAAGCTTTCGGCATCTTTAGTGACCTTGAAGGTTTAGTGACCACGAAGGCCACAGTTTCTTAGCCTGGTAGCAAGAGAAAACATCTTTATTTCTCATTTCATTTGAAATTTGACTGTGCCATTTGTGTTTTATTGGCACTAATGTGCCAGACTAGGCTTAGTTCTCGAGTGGAAATTCAGTCACTGCCTCCTTAAGAAACTAGGAAAATAATGGACCATGTTTGGATTGAGAAGCATTGAAGCTGAAGACTCTTGCTGTCTGTTCCACTTTTAACCTCTTTGTTAGTTTTAAATATATATCCTAATATTCCGGGGTATCCCAGGCCAATTTAGGCACTGCAGTTTAAAGGTGAAGGTTGCATACTATTCATACAAGAAATGGTATTTGCAGATTAGTATGGATATATGCAGATATGCACTAAGCTGTCACAGTTTCACCTATTTCACCCCTTGTCTTTGTAAGAGAAAATACTGGCAGATGGGGATCAATCTATGTATGTTTCTCTTCCCTAATTACTTACCAAGACATGCAGAATTGAAAATTTTCATGTATATTATATATCAGTTATTATCAGTATAGCATAAGGCCTATGGGAAATAGAAGAATTGTATTTTCCTTTCTGCTCTTCCAGAGAATAGACATAAGATACGCTGAGTATGAGGGGTGGCTTTAAAGTGTTAGCATCCAGCTACACTGATAAGTAGGAGTAGATACAGAATGTTAACCTACAAATTATATTTGAATTAAAATCTTTTGCTTTTGATACCAGACTGTAGTTTTGCACTATTGTAAAATCCTTGCCAGCACTTAATATCCTCTTTCTTTTCAGTGACCATGCTGTGACCTTTCAAAATAAAAGTTGCAGATCGGAAGTAACTGGCTGAGAATTAGTGGTTGGTATATTCCAGTTTACATAGAAATGTCCTCAGTTAAAATATGGTTCATTCATCGGTCAAACCGTCCTTACTTCCTTTAATTGAATTAAGATGGGCAAATGAGAGATGTGTGCAAGACAGAAAAAAATTCTTTTGCAAATCACTGTTATCCTTTCAATAGTGTAAAACGAATCAATTAAAAGCATGTCAAAGCATCTTAACACATGCACAACTTTGAAGTAGAGAATATTTCATAAAAGTGGAAATTTAAATTGGAAATAGGAGAATGCAAATTAGATTTTACAATTATACATAATCTAATTTTTCTTTTTGAGAAAGATAGATGACTATTATTTGATCATATTTTATAYGCTGCTGCATCTACTGTAATCAATTTTATAAGTTGTTCATTTTAAAAACATCCTCCTGTACTTTTTGTCTCATTGAATTGTAGCAGCAGCAACCAAAACAAAAGGTTTATGCTGCTAGAGTGAAGCATCCTGTCTGTTAGTTGGGAGAACAGCTAAATACTAGGCCCAGAATATAGTTGATAAAATGTGACTTCCAAAAGTACTTACGTCTTGATATTCTTCTCTTATGCATTGCCTGATCAACGGATTATCAGGAAGCCACTCCACATATCTCTTTTTAATTGGAAATAATTCATATAATAGAAATATATATGTAGTAGCAAGATCTTTAGTGAAAGACACAAGTTTCAAAGACAGAAGCCTCTGCTAGCATGATACTTTTTTTTAGATTCTGTCCTTTTTTCTCATCCAATAATTTCATGCTAAATATTTTTATAGATTTATTTAAGCTAYTTTATCTTAAAAATTGTCTCAGTTTCTTTGGGGAGAACAGTAGTTTTCATAGTACCAGAAATTTCAAAAACTACGTTTTCATCATGAGCCCCCTGTGTTATTTTACTGTAAAAATTTTAGAAAATGCATTGTTTGCCTGGTGTGTGTTGTAGTTTATTTTCATGCTGTTTTCGGGGTAGGGGGGAGCTGAAGGAGTACACCGGGAGGTAGAAATTCCAGCTCTTTTGTAATGCTGTTGCCTCTTACTGATAGGCAGCTTTATTTGTGCCTGGCTTGCTTATTGCTTGTCCTATAAGACACATGTAGAAGTAGAGAGAAAAACAGCAAAAATGAGATGATCATTCCAAGAAGCTCCAAACGCTTTGACTAACAGATTTTGAGTTATTTATTGATGTTTTTGCCCACTGGCAGTGTAAAATGTGTGTCGGTTGTCATCACCAGTAACAATTTCAGCACATTGTGTTCCTTTTTTATTTACACCGGTGGCAACACGCTTATAAACCGCGTGGCTGGCGTGGGTCAGGAGGTCACCGCGGGAGGTTAAGAGCGGGAAGGGTCGTCGGCTATTAACCTGAGTTTAGCAGCAAATAGTGCAAGCCTGCTGCGTAGCGGGGCCTCAGCGCCTGCCGAACGTGCAGAACTTTTGTGCCTCAAAGAATTTGGCTGTGAGATCTTTTCTAGTTTTTTTGCTTCGTTTTGGTAATTAAGTCACCTAGGTGTTTTATGCGCAGCTGTCCGTGCGGGCTTGCTGCTCTTTGCACCAAAGTTGAAGTACCCGTTTCGGGCTGGAATCCCTTCTGCTTGGARGTGCTGGGAGTTTACCATTGCTTTTAGTAGGAGCAGAATCAGGCTGCTCTAGAAGCATCAGAAAACAAACAAACAAAAAGATTAGTAGCAACAGTGATTGAAACCTGAATTCAGAATAGATGAGTGAACTGTGTGTGTGTGTGGGGGGGTATTTTTATTTTTTAAAAGAAAAATGGGTTTTTCTTCCATGTACAAAAAGTTTTCCATTTTTATCAGGTTTTCAGGAATGTGCAAATCCAGGCTATTGATAAAAACCCAAAATCATGATTTGCAAAAGTGGCGAGAAATTTGGTGCTCACCTGGGCGTGCTGAAGCGWCCTGCTATTGAGAAAGTGCCAGCCCTCTAAAACCAGTTCCCACTAAGGTGTTTCAAAATAAGCACTGAAAGAGAAAAGGTGCCAGTTTCGCTCACTGTTTAAAATCTCCTGGCTGACGTGTTTGCAAAGGATGGCTTGTCAGTCTTTAATTTATTCAAGCCATACATGTAACAACTGTAAGGGATCAAGAGAAAAGAATATTCCCATAGGCTCTTTCACCTTCTTGATATTTATTATGTTTCTTCAATATAAGCTTTTACTTCTAATGCTCTAAAGGTAGAGTAGTTTTCCATTATATAGCTTGTATACTCTGTTTTCTGGAATCTTTTAAAGGTTTAAAATTCGTAACAAATAAGAAGTACAGGACTTCAGCTATCTGTTTCAACTCATTATCCCACAGTACTGAAAGCCGTCAGTGCTGTTAAGAGACAAAACTGTTCCCATTGATGTTCCCTGTATTTACAAGTTGCACTGTGTTTTGAATCGTGTATAGTCCTGAATGTCTCTTCACCACTGTGCGCTCTGAAAGTTAATGTACCTGTTTGAAATTCCCTCTGTTCCCATCTTCGCCGTAGGTTTGACACAACGGTGTTTCCCCGAGAGCGCTTTTTGTCTGGTCTGCCTGGCAATTGCTCCTGCAACATCAAAATACTCTGTTTAAACCCTTTTAGAGAAAGCTGGAAATTTACAGTTAGAGTTAAACATGTTAGCTTAGTGTTTCCAAAGATACCTAGTGGATTTGAATACACAGATCTAATGAATTTTAATGGGAATAAGCTTTGAATTATGTAAAATATAGTAGGATGTTYGTCCTGAACCAAACTAAAATAATCTTTTAAAGAAACATTTTAATACATGGTTTATCTAACATAGATACTTTTGTACAGGTTTCTTTCAATGCTAGGTCTGTTCTGGTAAGCAGTGTATCTAGGATAATTTCAGCCCAAAAGCTTTTCATTTTCCTRAAGAATTGTGGATTTTCTTCCACGATTATATTCAGAAAAGTTATCTACAGCTGCCTTTAGAATAGTCACTGAGTCCTGTTGTTTTGATGTTCAGGATCTGATTTGTAAATAAAACTTGCAGTCTGCCCCTCTAGCGGATCTTTTGCTCACGCACAGAAATGTATGTAGTGCAATATTCTTGAAGAAAAGTTTGCCTTCAGAGGCTGATGCATGCTAGATGGTGCTTATTGAAAGCACAAAGCCACATTATTTATATATATTGTATTTGCATAATACATGAAAGTAGAAAAATATTTTTTCCCCTTTTCACTCTGAGGGCAGTGCTCAGAGCCAGACTTTTCACCGCAGAGCGAGGAAGGACTTGCGCTGYGGGAAGCAGCTCGGCATGGCAAGCGTGAGCGGTGCCGAGGGGGGAACAGCGCAGGCAACCGGAGTYGTAGCATTCATAGCAAATCGCTCGTTCATTGCTTGAACTATTTTATGAGAATGTTTTCTAAGGCTAACATCACCATTTTCAGTCTACATAAACTATTGAGGGAATTACAAACTCATTGCGTTTGGTTGTGTAACAGGGCTGGATTTCTGGATTGTTGCAATATGTGCACACCAATGGTGTTACTATTAATTTTCTGAATCAAATCCGGTGTGAGGAGCCAGATGGCTTGGGAGCATCTTGTCATCCCAACCATTACAAACACATCTAGCCATAAAAAAAAGAAGATTGAACTGTGATTTCACAGATTTTTCATTAGTTAATCTGGGATAGAGAGGCTTCAAAGATTCCATCAGTTAATTCTCTCAGCACTTGGGGAAATTTCTGGCAAATTGTGCTAAAGCTGGTTTGAAATCCAAGCTGAAAATCACTGCCTAAAAGAAGCTGATATACTATACATGCCTGTATTGCGTTAAAAAAATAATAACTAAAAAAAAMCTTATGAAATACAAATAGGTTAATAAAACTCCTGTTAGGAATCAGRCTGAAGCTGATGTTTTAGAAACCCCTTTGAATGCCTTTATTATCCGAAGTAATCAGTGAATCTGTCCTGATCTGTAATCTGTTTCATTCCAAATGCTTTTTGAAAGTGTTTACGAAAGTCAAATTTTTTTTTAAGTATGCAAGTGATAAAAGAAACAAAGATTTTTTTTTCCTTTTTGGCTAGCTGTAATGCCACTTTCACCTTTGCAAACAGACCTACTAAATAATAATCAGTTGCAATCTGTGAATTTCCCTCTTCTTATCAATTATTAAGTATCATAAACCTTCTGTTTGGATAATCTTGGCACCACTTTAAGCGTTAACAGTAAATTTATTTTTAATTAAATCTGTGCATTGAGAATAAAATGAGGCCCTTCTGCATACTAAACAGAACACATATGCCACCTCTACTTATTATCAAAAAATCTGATAATGCTTATGAAAGTTGTAAAGCCTACAGTTCACTGTCTGTGTCCCATTTAGCGTTAGTATTAGATAATGGGATAACATCCAAAGTGAATAGCTGACATTTCTTTGGAAGCGCTGGTTGAGAATATTCCCYTTTTACGGAACACTTTTTACATGCRGTTCAGAACATTCTGGCTTCAGCATAGCTACAGGTGACCAGGAAATAAGGATGTAGTTAGTATGCCGGATACATTCCTGGGGCAACGCTCTGGAACACAGAAGAAGCAGTTTGCCCTGTCAGACGTACTGATTTGAAAGTTTAAAGTTGTTATTATTGTAAGTTGCGGTTCTTTTCTTTTGATTATTTTTAGCTGATGATTTAGTCACCATTTTTTCTCAAAGACAGTGGTGAAGAGCCATCAGCTCGTAGCTCCACAGGAGGAAAAACAGTTCTACAAAAAAAGCTCTGGAATGTTTTGACAGTTCAGTTCAGGAAACTTTCTTGTGCCCAACACGAGATGCGGCCCAGTGGAAATTCCTTTTTACGTGTGTGTTTCTGTTAACCGCTTTGCTAATGAGAATGGTATCTGAAATCACCGAGCGCCTATGAGCTGCACAGGAAGCCTCCCAGCAGCGCTGTGAATCTCATCATTTATTTTTTCAAACTGCTACTTCCAGCTCTGGGGCCGGTGACATTCGCCCAGAGGGAAACACCGGTCGGCGGCCTGCACTGGGCAGCCATTGTCCGCCGCGTCCCTGCACGAGCGCGTGAAGCTGTTTGCATAGCGTGCTAACTCGGTCAGGGTCAGCTCCAGTCTGTGGCCGCTAAAAATGAAAAACATGCCCCAACCGGGACAAGAGCAGGGTCAACAGCTGGCAAAGGATATGGCAATCATTTATATAAATATGCTTTCTCAAGCCCGCAAAAACAAAAATCCCGAACCCAACAGCTGGGAAGGGTTGGAAGTAGCCCCAAGGCTGGTTAGTTCCCTTCCAGATGGGGAGGTTAGACTGGGGCTAGCCAGACTGCTCCACATAGACTTCCGATTCGCATTAGAAATAAAAAGAGTGGAGGAAAGGAAAAAGGAAGAAAAGCTACAAGCATGACTGCTCTGTTTTTCACCTAACTTAATCAAATAAGTGAAGAGTTTCCGAGACGGAAGGCTTGCATTTATTGGTATTCACGCTCAGTTTTCTGTGTTTATCACGGTGTCTGATACACTCCTTAACTGTTTAAAAGGGAAGCATATATATTGTATAGAATAGTATATATGTAATGTCATGGTCATTTGTAGACAGATTGAGGAATCATGTGAAGATTTATGCTCCGTTTACGTCTTCTGAATACTTGCATATTCCACTCCGAAGGAAGGAAAGACGAGGAGTTAGGTTGGCCTCACCTCTAATTGGCAGATACAGTTTATTTCTGCAATTTCCTTTACCTCTAGCTGTGTTCTTAGCACGTTTTTATCTGTCAAGTCAAAAAAGGATTCTTAAACCTAGCACCAGCATGTCACGATACAGCAAAGTGTGGCTTTTAAACTGTAGTGATACAAGTCTTAAACATGAGTGCTTTGTGCAGTTCACAAATACGCGTTTAGTTTTTTTGGTACAGAGGAGACTGTTTTAGTGATACAGCTGTATGATCTGTACATAGCAGTAATTTCAAACTCATCACATAAACGCAGACGGCATATGGCAGGTGCATGTTACATCCACCGAGCAAATCCAAACCTCTATATTTAACTTATATAACTTTAATTCAAAAACTTCTAARAACACTTTTCTCGGCTGATTTACTAATGATGTCTTTTGTTACTGAGATAGATCTCTTATAATAAAAGAGAATTTATACTGTTAATTGTCAAGATGGATTAGGTTTCTCAGTAACATGCTCAATGCTTTATTTGTCCTTCAGCAAGAGCTCTAACCTGTAAGTTGCTTAGCATATTGCTCAGAGTTTGCGCAAAATGCCACCAAATGCTGTTCTGTAATGCTGGTTAGACAATGTCCCTTAACTGGCACTGTGGATCAGCTAACAAAATCCAAGATCACTGTTTCCAAAGTTGTCCATGAGAGTGGAAGTTCAGCTAAAATTCGGTGGAAATTCAGAGGCTGCCTTCGTAAGAGAAAATCACAGTTGTTTCTTTTTCATATAAAGTTGGAACTTCCAGTTCTTTAGCCGTGTATCCCAGGAGACTGTTCAACACCATCGTCTTGTGACTGGTGATTAGTTCTTTGGTTTATTTTTTTAAAAGAGTACACATTTGCTTTCTTTTTGTTTTGTGAAACACAGTACTTTCAGTCTTGGGCTGAAAGTCCACATTTTCGTAGTAGTTTGCCAAAAATCCAGTCATTTATCCAGTCATTTTCCTCTGTAGCATATACTTTTCTTTAGACTGTTTTTAAGGATCTTCCAAGGCTGGTACTTTTCTGCAATCACTGCTATGATAATTTTCTAGTTTACTTTATATTGACCTCTTCGTCAGTTATTAAAAAAAAAAAAAAAAAAGAAAAAAAAAAAAGCTGTGAAAGACTTGAGCTCCTTCTGTGGCAAGAATTAGGTATATTGTACCTATATATAGGTACCTATATAATATTGTACCCCATGGAACACTCCACTTGCGGTATGGGTCAACCTCGGCTTGGAGTGGCCAGGCAGGGAGAAGTCTAGGCCGCCWGGAGCCGTTAAAGATTGTTTCCTTCAGCTTTATTGCCGTGGTGGTGTGAGGGAAGCCCCTTCACAGCTGCTGATAGTGTTTTGTTACCACTAATTTTACATTGTGGTTCTTTCATTTGACCCCACCGTGACCGGTGGTGTCAGTTCTTTAGTGACTGTAAAGTCATTACTCAAGCATTGAAGGTTGAGACCTGGGACTTTACTACCTCTTCATGCATGGCAAGAGATTTTCTCTTCTTTTTGCTGTATATGCAGTAAGTGCATAAAATAATACTCATGTAAGCTGTATTTTCCCTGTTCAGTACATGTTACATTCTGTAGATGAATGGTAAATTCTGAGCCAACAGCTTCACAGCAACAGAAGGGAGTGTGCTGGGGCCTGGGCTGGTTTTTTAGGAAACCAAAATTGTGTTATGGTCATAGGGATTCATCTTTTATTTCGGCAAATAATTTTTCAGAGTGAGGCTAAAAGAATTCCTTGGTAGCTGTTCGGCACTGCAGCAGTTCYCCGGAACACCGAGTCACACATACGTAGCTGGGGAGTGAACATTGATTTCAACTCTGGAACGTTCGGTAGAACTGCTTACAGTTAGGAAAAAAAGAARGAATAAGGACTTAATGTTCGGGTTAGCTGTGCGAGTATGTTCACAGATGCAATATTAATCTTTTGTGTTTGATCTTATCTCTCTTCCTCTTGGAAAAGACCAGTAAAACAAGGTAATTTAAAACTACCTGAACACATCCTTCCACCTTACTGTTAGGCCCCGAAGTCATAACCTCTTGACCTCGGAGGTTATGGGTCTAGCGCGTTCTTATCCTCCCTGATTTCTCAGTATCTACCCACTTCCTCCGCAACATTAGAGCCTTGTTATATAAGGAAATTGGAAACACCAATGGGCCTGTCCAGGGCTGGCAATCGCTTTCCGAGATAAGACGTGGCCTCTGCCTTGGTCTGAGGAGGACTGAGGATTTTAAATAGAAATATGCATGAAGGGTATTTAAGAATGCTGAAGTGCTTTGTAGTGGCCGGTTAGAAATATGCGTACTGAAGAAATGAATCTTGTTTCTTTGATGGCCTTTTCTACTCAGAAATAGTCATTTGACTATTTTTTATGAAAACATACCTTGAGACTTTTAGAGCTAAAGAGAATAAATGTTTAAATCAGAATACTTTGGAGAGTTTTTAATACTATTAAGGATTAACGGAGAGAATTGTAAGATAAAAGATTAATAGGAGAAATACTAATAACCTGCTTGATCTCTGTTGTTGTTGTTGCTGACTTTGGACTTCTAAATTTTTTCTCCTAACTCTTGTAGAACTGAAAAAGCTGCTTAAATGTGCTTATGATGATATCGCAGGTTAATTTTAGAGGTGGATGTCTGAGCCAGGCTCTACCTGCAAGGCAGTGAGCTCAGTGGAAAATGTTGGTATTGCAGGGAGAAAGAGAATGCAGTAATTTTAAGGCCAAGTAGTGTCATTTCTTCTGAAGACTTCTATTAGACTTCTGTCTTGAGAAGATGAATTTTAATTTTCTAAAGTACYCGCTTTTTAGTTTCTGTAAAATGAAACTCAGTACTAAGAGAACTGAATGGGGTCTGGTTATCTAAACAGGGTAAATAGTTTAAAGCAATAGATTATTATTCTTTATCAAGTTAAAGACTTAGGTGTATGTGTTGTCCCTAGAACACAAAAACAGGCATTAAAGCATATCTGTATTTGCAAAATAATAATTTAGATATATTTCTCTCTTGTATTATTTATTGTATGTAAAGCTTAATACATGCCAGAATAATGCTCTTTGAGTATGGCAGTGTTGCTCCTAGAAACACTYACAAGTAACAGTAGTTGGAAGAAATATGATAAAACTAATAAGTGTAAATTTGTTTACTTAGTCTGATAGAAACAGAGAGCCAGGTGAGAGAAAACTTCAGGTATTTCAACTATTACTATGTGAAATAATCAGTAGGAAGCACCTGAGACTGATAACATCCAGAAGATGTGCTTGAATAATTTCAGATCTGTAATCTGAGTCCAATAACTCTCAGGGCACAAAATCTGCTTTACAAAACATACGAATAATTTTTTGTTGTTATTCATTGTAACAGACCTGGTGCTGAGGAGAATGAGTAGCCGAATGTTTCTTGAGGCCAGTTTTCTGCAAGGAAAGCACGTAGTTGGTCTAGGAATGTAAACTTCACGTATTAGCAATCTGCAAACGTCTTGACAAAGAAGAGCTACCATCTGTAAGAGCAGGGCTTCCTGTGAATTTCTGAAGGACATAGGTTTCTTCTGAACTATAGTTCAGTACAGTTTTAGCTAGAAATTTCTGTTCCTGCAGACTAAGACGGGATGGGTTGGAATAGACCCCAGTCATCTTGGTGGCTGTGAAGGCCGAAGAATGTCTCAGATGTAGAAACGGAAGGAAGACTGTGCGTTAAACAAAAGGTGGCAAAATAATGTTAGGCAGCAAGAGCTTTCCTTACAAATTTTAGTAATTTAAGGTAAACATATTGTCTGGTAATTAACATCTCCATTTCTTGGAGTACAGTTCTACAGCACATTAGTTGTATTAAGGGAGGTAAATTTTAACTTTTCTGCTGGCAGTTCAAGACATACTGTTGATTTAATCTCATTGAACTGCTCAACAAAGAACAACCGATCCAGTAATACGGGAACTTGAACAGGAAAGACCAAAGAAGAAGTGAAAAATAAACTATACGGTAGCTGACATGCTGAGAACTTCGTGTAATGAGCAAAAAAGARTTCATAAAATGAAGCAGTAATTCCTTTCCAGAAGACTAACCAAATGGAAATTTTCAACACATGGAACTGGTTAATTAATAGTCAGGTCCATCATTTCACTTTAGGATTTTGTATTTAAGAAAGAGTCTCTATACRTAACACAGAGATAGATTACAAAAAAAATTGTTTAAATTGCAGTACTGGGGGCTTAGTAATTTTAAGTCACTTTCAGGTTTACATAATACTAAATTGACTGTACTGTCTTAGTATTTTCAGATTCTTCTCTAGAATAAATTTCCTCCTCTTCCTTGTTCCCATTTGAGTCGGGAGGACTAGGTCCTGTTACAGCGATTGGTGGAGCTCTTGGTAAATACGATCATAATCCTCCTCCTGTATGGAGTGTCCAAAGAATCAGGGCCATGCTATAGACGTATATGGTTGACCTCAATTATTTTCTGTTTACTTATTTTTAGTAATCATTATATATAAGAACATCTTTATAAATTCCTCTGTAAATGTAGCTTCACTCGTGAATTATCTTCAGTGCTTTTCCTTAAGAAATTCATCCTGAGAGTATCTTTTCCTTAGTAGACGTCTCTGGTTTTGAAGCAGCAAAACCGATGAAAGTAGTAGCTGTTGCTTGAAGACATCCCTTCCTTCTCGCAGGCCGCAGCTCCGAGGTGTGCCCGCGCGCCGGCTCGCTGGTGGGGTCGAGCCGGCTGGTGGTGCAGGGCTGCGTGCCGCCGCCGAGCAACCCGCCGCGCCGACTGGCCGCCCTGCTGCCCCTTGCCGAGCACAGCTGAGGCCGAGGAGCAGACCGAGAAGCAGTATGAGTTTCATTAGCAAAGTTTAAATCTTTAGCTACGTTACAAACCCTCCAAAACACAAAAATCGCTTAAGGTAGAAGGGTTTGCTTTGGCCAGCAATAAGGAGAGCCGTTCGAAAAATTCAAACCTAGCTTTGTATTTAAACCACATTGTAAGCTTGTCTGAGATGCACAGAGTTTGGATTCAAGAATCATTTAATTTAAATGTTTGTTTTATAAAGCAAGCAGGCGAGCTAGACCAAAAGAAAAGATTCATGCTACAAAACAAAGTGTTTTAAAAGACAAAAATGTCCCTTCACATTAAGTCTTTCTTTTTTCCTTCTTTTTCTTCCAACATGAAGCAAAGACATAATTAGCTTTGGTATTAAACTTCAGTAGCTTAATGTCATACTGTTGTTCTTACAAATATCTAATATGTGTTGATACATTTTTTTTTTTTGGTATTTAAATTCTTACCTGTGACCTGTAGTTATACACACTGAAATGTTACTTGTATGTGACCTAAAGAAAGGAGGAATGCTTCATGGGATTCAAGGCTTCCTCAATAAGCAAAATGTGTTTTAATCACTGTAGACCAAAATTTTGTCCCTAGTTTCTGATTTTCATTCTGTCATAACACAGTGAACAGCAGAAGGGGACACTTGCATCGCGGTTTATGATGATGTTTTAAAAACAACATTTTAATAGAGTTTTAAAATAAATACATATGTACACATACATCTATGTATATATAAAATAAAATTAATTTGGAAGAATTTTTTTCTTTAAATCATGGTTGTCCAGCATATAGGCCATAGTCCAGCAAAGCACTTACGCACATGCTTAACCTCCAACATGTGAGGAGTTGAGTCAAGCACGTGCTTAAGTACCTCCTTTGCTCTACGCTGTCTGCTAGTGATAGACCACAGGATGCTTGATTTCTGCAGTAGCAGGTGAGTCATTTTATTAATCTCTCTGTTTTATGAAGTAATTTAATGACAACTCTTCAATTTGAAATAATGATTTCTGGATTTTTTTGGCATAAGGTGAATTAAATTCTGTATATCCATCCGTGCGTTTGTAGTGTGACTGTTTAAAAATACATACTTTTGCCTTCTGTCTGTGCTAGTTTTTAGAATCTCCGGATTGTTTTTATGGCTCCTCAGCTAGAACTTAAAACTTTGTTGTTGAGATAAGAGTCAGTCGGTATCAATCTGTAGGGAAATCACTCAGTCCACAAATAACTTTTTGATGCTTTAACAGCTTATTTTCTGTTTAGTAAGACAAAGTTAATTATCAGAATTATTTGATTGATGAGAATTTCAGTCCTGACAGACCACCTCCTGTAGATCTTTATTGCTTTTAGAAAAAGATTTTTTTAAAAAAATATTAAAAATAGGGTATGAAGAAGAATAAAGGAGACGCAAGCCCATGTGTGTGTACGCCCTTTCACAGCTGGGGTTTTGGCAAAGTGTCGTTCCTGCTGTTAAACATGGTGACCTTGCTGCCTGTGATTTACTAACTGTTTTACAAACATTTCCTCACTCTGTGAGGTTTGATATGTTCTCCATCCTCAACAGCTCAACAGAGTCACTCAACCACTGAGCCAAACCTGCCTTTGTTTACAGCTTTTCCGGAAATTTTCACAGAGAAAAAAACTTTCTCCTTTTCCAATGTTTTATTTTTAAGTCAACACTTTCTGTGGTTTATTTGTGCAAAGCAACATTCGGGTACAAGGTATTGCACCGTATCCAACTGGGAATTGCTGCCTTTCTAAAAATAAATTGGGGGTCATGTGAACCAGTGCAGAAAAATCTAAAGATACCAGATATTACAGGACCTTTACATTTAGTAGTTCTTTTTTCCACAATGTTTTGGGTCTGGATTTTTCTGAACTTTTTTTCCCACATTCRTTTCTATAATAGAACATAATGTAAAATGATGAAACACAGGAAAGAATCTTCTTTTAAACAAAATTATCAGTGTTAAAAATAACAGTCCTTTTTTTTCTCAGTATGCATTTTTTCTTGTGAAGGCCTTATTTAAAAGTCTTCCTATTAGATATAGCCAAAGAGTAAAAGAGCATTTAAATGGTATTGCGCTTATTTAGTTACACCTTAATTTTGCTGAACACTTACTTGCGTAGTGTGCCTTAAAGTCGCACCGATTTCRTTTCATGTTTTGGGTAGGGAACTTGGGAGGGAGCGTGCTTTGGATGAAGAAATTGGGCGGCTGTTTCTTATGTTTCTTTGCACTGACTGAGCAAAAACTCAGTGCAAATTAAAATTAGAATGGGATGGGAATGTTTTTATTAAATGTTTTCACAGTGGAGACATGTTTCATGGAAACGTACTTGTTTTGATGAGAGCGTTTCTCAGGGTCGGGAGGGAATTTCTGGTGAAAAYGAGGAGGAGAAGAGAATGAGCTATTTTGCTGGGGTGGGGAGGACACACGCTCGGCTCTTGCGCGCCCAGGTACCCGGTGCTCTCAGGAGTGCCTCCCTCCTCCTCCCTTCTCTCTTTCCTTAAAAGCACATCTACATTTAGCTTACTCATAATTTCTACAGAAAATGCTACTAGTTACAGCAGTGGGAGAGATGTACTGTGAAACAAGGTACTGGCTTACAGAAGTCCACCTCAGTGCTCTCCTGCTTCATGAGAGTTCAGAATAAAGAAATAAAATTAGCTGGTTTATTAAACATTTTTTTGTAAACTTCCAACAGAAGATACAGGAAGTTAAGATGGTTAGAGAAGATCAGCTCTTCTGTTAGATATACAAGTCTCTAAGGATTAGTTATTATATTAAAAATATAGTTCCAAATGAGAAAACCTGTATTTAGTTTTCTTTCCTGATAAGTTTATTATTTGAATTATATCCTACTCAATGTATACTTAGAGAACTAACTGAATAATAAAAGTTTAAGTGTTTCATTGGGATTTTATATCATTAAAACAGAATTTAAATGGCATACAAAGGTGTTCATATTGAAGCCATGCACAGTAAAAATGGATACTGTCAGAAGATGTTCTTGATGTGTTCATATACTGTGGCTATATTACATCTATTACATTTTTAATCTAGTGAAATACAATTGAATTACAACTCTAAATCTGCCTTTTAAATGCATTAGTTTATTAATGCTGTTAAAGGAAATATGCACGAATGGAATTACTTCTGGGGGTTTTGTTTGCTTATTTTATCTACTCAGAATCACTCAAGCATTTGAAGTGAATTTTTGTACCAGGATACTGAGTCAAAATGACAGACAGAGCCTTCACCAAATTAAAACAGCCTTTATATATTGATGAAAAAACTTTGAAAATGTTACAGCGTGTTTTATACCCATAAAGTATTTTTAGTACTTTAATATTCAATACTTAATTACAATTTTAAATTGAAAATTGTAAGGAAATTCATTGATTACTGTCTCTCTTCAGTTTCCATACATATATGGGATGGGAGATTAGAGGGAGGAGAAAAAAAAATGCTGACTTCAGTTCTTTGCCGCACCGTGGAAGCTCAGGCTGGAGCAGTGTCGTGATCCTGGCTGTCAGAAAGCGAMGATAAGATGGCAGTCTTGCGTAGTGCACGCAACATTCCTAGTCTGAAAATAACTATTGCTGTTTCAGTTTTTGATAAAGTGGTAGTATTAAAAAGTGAAGTCTAAGAGACTATTATGCAGCATCAGAAAAGTGGTAAGATAAAGAGTTTTCAAAAGTCTGCTGAACCCCTTTGAGGTGGTGGTGTTTTCCTAGCATCTGTCTTTTGAATGTTTGGAGAATTGTGCAAATAGGTTCCTATCTGTAAAACTTCTGCACAGAAGTAGCATGAGCAGTGAAGGTGGAAAAGCAATAGGTCGAGATCATAACTCCTTTTTATTTCCACCCAGAAGATGCACGCAGAGTTTACCCTTTGCCTCCGAGTAGATTCTTCATCAAAACATTATTTCAGTTAAATATTCCACAAAATCTAGGATGCAAGTACTGCAAAGGAAGTAAGCTTACAGGTTTTCCTTGCTGATGGATCAAAAAGCACAGTATCTAAAAAGAAATGCCATAAGTTAACCAGAATGCTGCATTATGGCATTAAGAAATATGGTCTGTCCCACGGATTGAGTTGAGCGAAAGTAGCAAACAGATCTTGTTTCATCTGCTTGAGAATCAGGGACCACCACAGCATGTTCAAGACATGATCTGCTTTCTGGAATGTAGAGATGTTGCTTATGACTTCAGTGGGATCATGATTAGGTCCATCCCGTTTAAGAACAAGCCTTCATTCAAATTTAGCATCCAATCTACTGGTAGATTTTATAACTAGCTTTCACATCCCAGAGTGCTGTATGCGTGTGCTGGGAGCAGTAGATATTAAAATCTGTTGGTCTTGGCCCTGTAACGTTTTTTTGAGTTTGTTCAGTTTGACTTAACATAAGGGTAGAAGAGTGYGTATACATTAGAGTCTACTTGTTAGTGTTGCATATTTCATCTTGAACTACCAAAATTTTGAAAAGTGGCTTCTACATATACACCCTGGTTTTCTGTCAGTCTTTTGGTTCCCTAGCAGTTTTTCTTGACTGTGTTTTCTGCACCTGTGATGGAAGAGAGAATGATTTAAATATACGTACATATTTTTGTGTATTCTGAGGTCTCACTGATCTGATAAATGATTTATTTAAACTTGCAGATGGTTCTGAAGTACTTTAACYGCTTTTTGCAAAAGGCTTCTGCTATGTCAAGTAAGTGTTTTGTACTGTTCTGGTCCCATTCAGAGGAAGYGGAACTACAAAACCAGGAGACTAAATGTGACTTAGTGTGTGAAACCCCAAATGTTTGSACAGTCTTTGCTGTAGAAGTATGTGTCATAAACCTAATCTGGAATATGCAGTGTAGCTAAAAATTGGAGGCATATGTAAAATAACATTTCATTGATGTGCTAATCATTGAGGATATTGCATAAACTTCTGAATTTCTTGTTTCATCTAAGAAGGACATATCATTAAATTTTAATTTTAAATTGTAATTTTCATCCCGGTTTTATTTCAGGCACGGTGATTAAAACTACGAAGATAAGACTTTCTAGTAGATTCAGTGGTGTAATCACGGATTTGGGACTTTTTTCTTTYGCTGGAACTACTTCTTAAGTATTCTTATGTAGCTTGGAGGTTGTATGACCTCATGCCAGGAAAAACGGAAYGGACAAACCAGCACAAGCATACAATGTATTATGCCAGTGCCCTTGGAAAAAATGCCTTGCCTCTCTTTCTTGATTKAAGTGCATAATTCCATTTTCTGGTGGTGTTTATCCTCTCAGGAATGAAGAGAGCAACAGAAGCAACGTGTTTGGTCTTATTTTTAGTTGGTTAAAGAAGTTGTTGAAGAGTGYCTTCTCACAAAATAGATACCCACAAATCCAGGAACCAGGTATGAGTCCTGACTATAGATGTCTTTCAGAGGCAATTCCAGATGAATCCTGCCTGAAGGGAGAGAAGTGAGGGAAAAAGAAAGGGGAAAAAACGTATACTTACTCATGTCTTCCTTTTGAAAACACAGCAGCCCTTGAAATGCTGGATGCAGACTTTAGTCAGCTCACCAATGCTCTCAGCATGCTTGTGGTTCGAGTATATGATATAAGTAGTGTAGAGTGGTTTTGTTGCTATGGGAAAAGTGCTAAAAAAGGCTGTATCTCTTGTAGAGCTCAGATCCTTTGGGTATTTAATGTACAATTTCTGCTAAGGACACTCAGAATTATACCTCTGATTCTAAATTGCTTAAATGTTGAAACATATGGTCTTGTGTTCTGTTCACTAGGAAACAACTGTCTGTATCCAAGCTGCCAAATTCAGATAAACTCCTGCTGTATAAAAAGGGAGTCTGAAGCAGCTCAGTAGAAATTTTGAAGCATTTTTACTAAAAATCAAACCTGATAGATAGAAAAATGCAAATTAAACTAGCATCGTATATCAGTAACAGATAATTAAATGTTAATAGCTGAGAAGTTTTTCAATTAAAAATGAACTGTTTGTGTCCTCTTGATTTCTTCTGGGGGCCAGGTTCATGTAGCTGTCATTTGTGGAGTTCTCTGCTACAGTAATCATTTTAATAAAATGCAATTATCTGCATAATTAATTTCTTTGACTGCTCTGCTGTGTCCTTCTTTTACAGAGGCCAGAATGTCAAAGATCAAGTAGACTGGGGAAAATAAAAAATTCACATTGTGAAAGGATATAAAAAATACTTGGAATTTCAATCCATTGGCTTCTATTTATCTCAAATGTCAAGGGCAGTGTAAAATGTATTTTTAAAATGTGTTTTTGTATGGTTTGAGCCCATTCTTGGCGTAGTTGTGAATCTAGAGGGGCCATTGTTCTTTGAGAGAGTTTGAGGGGGTTTCTTTGTACAAAGTGACAAAAAGAAGACTTAGAGTACTGGGCTGCCATTGTTCCTGTGCGGCGCTGCAAAATTTGATTTGAAATTAGGACCTCAGGGCAAGCTCTTCAATAGCCAGTTTTTATTTTCTGCCAGCATTTTAATCACTCTTGGGCTTAAAGTGGATGACCAACATAATGCCTCTATGTTTAATAGAACAGTTCATATCTTGAAGGCCAGTTAACTGAATTCAGGGATCTGTCATCTGCCCAACATTAGTCTTTTCTGTTTCCTGTCTATTTATGAAGATAACTCTCCATTCCAGCCGGCKCTCAAAGAAGAGCAACTCTTTCTTTTTCTTTCTTTTTTTTTCCTCCCTCTGAATTTCTTCAATATACTAACATCTCTTCTAGTGATCTCTAAAAGGAGCCGAGTAGCAATGCTGCAGCGCAGACACGGTTCGGATCGGAGCACTGACTGTAGCCATCAGATTGTGTTAGTGCAACCGCTGAATTTCACCAGGCAGGGAGAAGGAGGGGAAGCGAGATGCAAGAATCCGATGTTGCAGAGATACAGAGTGAAGGGAAGAGACAAGTGATATGTTGGTCTAAGCTTCACACACCTCTCTGTGATTAAAACCGGAGAGATGTGTGAGTAAGGAAACAAGAGGAAAACTGGGGAAGAAATGCTGGAGTTTTTAAAGAGCTGACAGCTGTTTTGCGTGTCTTGATTAGGAAAGATTYACAGAACAGTAGTACAATTACAGAATGTTTTAGTAAAACTGAGGGGACAAGGTGTTCGATATATTTGAGTTATGTCAAAAATATGAATGTGGTCATGCTGTATTTTGGGTAATTCATGTCCCTATTGATAAAGAGATAACGAGCCTGTGGCTTGACTGTTATGCAATATGCACATGGTAGAGCCCTGAATTTCCTGGATCTGTGAGGATGCACAGAACCAACACTGCGGGCAGGTTTCCTGTAACAGAGAAATCGAGCTCATTCAAGAAGAGATAAGGTCATAAATGTATTTCAAGTTAAAAGACATCCAGTAAATCTGAGTTAACAAACACAAGGTTTTGCTGTTCTAGAAGGGAGCTGCTCAGGTTATAGGAACGTGAGTTTTCATTTCACAGGCATCCTTCGGCCTGGCTGAGGTCAGCGCAATCGCAGGCTGGAGCCCTGCCTTGGCCTCTTTTCTTTCGCGAGCTGTTGCACGCCTTTGCCTGCCACGCACGGTTGTGATGGGTCCTGGGAACCGGGCAGCGTTCGTTACTCCTTCAGTCCTCTGTAGGGCTGTGGAGCAGCAGCTTTCTGGTGGATCAAGGTGGTTATATGCAAAGCTGATTTTCCAGAAAGCAGCAGTACAATGCATTTTTAAAATAAACAACTAAATTTGGAATTATTCTCTAGTGCTGAATTGAAATACTTGAAGATTGGAGTCAATGTCCATTGAATTATTTGGATCACATGCACGGAGCTTCRTGTCTGCCAGCCAGTATCCCTAGCGTCTCTTCCTGAGATTGTGATCATGAGTACTGACTGTAATAGTGGTGGTTATATCTGATTAGGGAACATATTTCAACCACTAGGCTGTTGCATATAGATCACTAACTAGTCGTTAGATGTTAACACCATCTGATTAAATTTGAACTGGTCAAAGTTTACACCAGTAAAAGGGGAAGTGTTTCATATCCCATTGCTGATTATGATCTGTTATAATTAATTCCTCGCAAGCTTGAGTTTGTTTTTAGTTTACCAGGAACGAAAGAACCTTTAAACGCAGATTAGAATCTTCATAACTTGCTTCAGTCATACTCACATGATGCCTTTGTTTCCTTTATTTGTATTTAATCAACAAAATCTAGCTTGTGTTCAACACTCTTCCTTGTGCAGATGCAGATTAAAAGTGGCTAACCAGTGCTGGAGAACTGTAAGAGGTTAACATATTCAGCATCATCAAGCACAGCTTTTCATTCATTTCAAATGTAGCTGTGTGGGTGGCTACACAATGTGGGAAACTCTTTTCATTGAAGAATCTGAATATTTTGTAAGGAAGTGAATAGTTGCAAATAATCTTTTCTGTATCACTGAAATAAAGAACAAATGAGCTATTCTCARAAAATACTGAAGCATTATTGTCTCCAATCATTTAACAGAACTACATAGGAAAAAAATATTCCAAACTTGACAGATTCATATCCTAATCTTTTGCTCCTTCATCAGGAGACTATGTTGTATATATAGTAAATACCAGTTAAAGCAGAATGAGTTAAATACATTTGCTGCATTGATGAATGAAGGTAATCATTTAAAAAAATACAAGTTAATCTTTAAAAGTTGTTGATGCAAAGTGGAGCTAAGGTAGTCCAGCTGTGGCCCATGGACTGGATACATCCTCCAAAAATCTAGGAAGATTTGGCAGCCAGCTTTCCCAGAAGCTGTTCAGCTTTTGTGGTAGTTCAGGTGTCTGCTGCCCTCTTGTTCAAGGGCCCTGTAGCTCATCCTCATCATGTATCTGAGAATAAGTCAGTTTTGAGGTGCCTCTGTGTGATGGACTTTCTGCATCCCCTGCCCATGTGAGCAGGTGATGGGGACCTGCTTGGCCATGTGACATGTGCTTTTGGTCCTATGGTGCAAGAAGGGCACAGAGTGAGTGTMAGTCCCCTTTGTACCTCCAGGGAGATAATGTCAAAACACTGGATACCTTTAGAACACAAGATTTTAATTYGGGAAAAGAAAAATTCAAAAAGATGCTGTATTCTAACGGTTAACTGAAAGGAGAAATGTATTTTCATTTTAATAGTCTCATTTTCCTACCATCTCCTTCTGTAGATGTGGTGAAGATCTCTGTAAATAAAATTAGTGTAGTTACTACAGGAATTCCTGTGTTACTTGTGCTCTTAAAAGTAATTTGACTTTYAACTTTTGGGCCACAAAACGTAACGTATAGACATGAAAAGATTGTTGATATGAAGAGAGACAGAAAGAAGCACGTTCTTGCTGTGGACAGACCAAACAACTCCTGTTTTCCTTTTTGCACCTCTGTCTCATTACTGGACTTAAGAAAGGGATCTGTAGAGCTGGCATGTACCTCCGTGTTCTTCTCTGTTCAGGGTCTCTTTCAGCTTTCCATGTGGCTAGATTGGGCAGCTGCTGGCTTTTTAGTGTTTTAAGACCACTCTGTACCTGTATGATCAGATGCTTTCAGTGATTTTTTTTTAAAAAGGTTTTTTAGCACAGTCTTAAGATCCCCTCCTAGATTCTTCCTTGCTGTTTAAGTCTTAGAGCAGACCGCAAGCCAGTGAAGCTGAGCAGGAGATGTTGTGGGCAGAGCTATTGGGACTGACCCAGAAGTGGGTCCCTTGGTCCCAAATCCTTGCAGAAAGGTGCTTGAGGAGCTGGGTGTTGCTGCTCTTGCACCTTTTAAGGTGGTGTATTTGCCAGGGAAACGTATGGTACGGCTCTATGAACGGTGCTGGATCAGGACAACGACAAGCTAAAGGTCTGGGGAACTTGCCATTCAAAACCCAGGTTCTCTTTAAAAGAATAGCGTAAGTTAGATAATGTGAAAATGAAATTTTGCTTTTATTATTTTACTGACATGAAGGAGTTTTTCCCTGACTTACTAACCATATTGCTGGCTGTGTGATTTAAAGCACAGGGCTACGAGTCAAGAACCCCTGAGTTGTCATGTACAGTCCAGCTGTCTCATGTTTTCGTCTGTGATACTTAGCAACTTTACAGCGACGTCAGAGGGATGAGGCTGTACCTTCAGTGCAGTCTGAAACCAAAGTGCTGCGCAGGTGCTTCTGAGGTTTTCGCTGCAGGCAGCTGTGATAGCTCCACGTGTGTGTATCCCTATAGACATGAAACTTAGGGGAAGTGAGAGGATCTCTGAGGCAAGCCCGAGTAGGTCAGCATTACCCTTAACTAAACATGATTAACTTTATACATCGCCTGGTGTATTTCTTTCCAATCCACTCCAGTGCTTGATTTAATTTTCCTTTTATGTAAACATAAAGATTTAGCATCATTAGAATGATTGCAAGGTTTCGCTGCATGTGGCCTATTGCTTTTTTTTTTTCCATCCCTCCTGGGTTTTCTTACCAAACACTCCAATCTGTTGAGATAGGGAGAACATTTAAGAAGTCACTGGCATCAGGGACATGAGAGAACTCTCGTGGACGATTTGTTCAGAGAGTAAGTTTAGTAGGAATCCTGGCTATAAAAACGAGCAGTGTGTTAGATCACATTTTAAATTGTGGGAGCAATCCATCCCTGGTATTGCACAGTGCAGATGAATCGGGTCTGTGATTCTCGTGGGCAGTATTGCGCCCAGGCCGGTCGGGCGAGGTGAGTTCTGTGCCTCTGCCTGAGCACTGCACGTCGTAGGTGACCAACGGATAGTCTGCTTTTGCACTCTGTGCTTTATAATTTATGGTGAGGTAGTCAGTTGTTTATTAAAACAATAAAATTAGCTGTAGAATGATTTTAGAGGGATTTTATGAAAAGTGGTACATGCACTTGTTCTACGTTATCTACTTTGTATGTCTGCAGAAGCGTATCGTGTGTTATATGAGCCTTTATTTGTTTTTACCTTGTATAACAAGTTTAAAAGCCAATTGCAAATATCTTCAAGTTTTAGTAGGTTAATATTGTATAGACCATTTTAACCACTGTTTTAAACTTGTTTTCTTATCAAAAAAGGAGTTCTGGCTTTTTCCACAATATTAGATCTATCATATCAGAGTACTTTATTGAATATTTTATTGACCGTCTGCTTGCCCTATGCTAACCTGCCTGACATCCAAAGTTTCTCTCTCTCTGGAGATGCGATGTCAGTTCTCATTAAGCTGCAAAGCGTGAATTTTCCCTTCCTATTTCCTGTGAATAAACTCCATCCCAGCAGGCAGACGCTCTGYGCTGGTGCATCATGGGGGTGCCCAGATTTTGAGCCCCGCGTAGGCACATGGGTGGATTTAAGGTGGTACAGACACGCGTTGGCTGTACAACAAGAGTATTTTCCCTTTGGGGTTTACATCAGCATTTCATATAATTTTGCTTTACACAAACGTAAAGGTATTGAAGAAGAAAATTTCTTCCTCTGGCAAGTTAATTACTTGTCTTCTCACAGAATGAAACCTTGAAGCAAAAGCTAAGAGAAAAGTGCATCTTTTTCTTAAATTGGGCAATTTATTCAAGAACATGGATTTGATTTACGGGACAGTTGCAATTGCAATTGCATTTTAATTTTCTCAGTTTGTTTCCCCAAATTTGATGTCTGTTATTGATATTACATTTTAGTTTCTATATACTTTTCTTTTTCAGTTTTATATTCTGTATTTTCTTTCTTTCTAGAAAAACAAGATCATGTGCTGTTACTATTTGGTTTTATGATTACATAAATACTTCATTGGAGGAATCTGCTCTTACTGGCCGTTGGTTTTGAGAGCTCTGCACTGAACCTTTTCTCACTCCCTCTCCTTAAGATGCCCGTGGTTTTTGCTGTGCTGCATGACATTTACTAAATAATTTTAATATGAGGCAGGTATAAATCTTGCATAATTCTGTAGATGGTTTACAATTTCATTATTTGCACTGCTTAGTAGATAGTGATTCCTTGGCAGTCTAATTGTGGCATCTCTTAGCAAGCGTTCCAGAGGGAGAGAAGAGAGTGTTTTGTTCAAAAGCCATAAAATATTTCAGGCCACTATTTCATGGTGTGGTATTTTAAAAAGCTGCATTTTTAAACAGAGTCTCAGAATAATCAGAATGTGTTTTTCTCTTGAAGAATTAAGAACAGAGGCTATGACTTTTGAATAGTAACTTTACCTGAACTGTGCTGTTGTTAAAAAGATCTCAGAAAGAAAACAAATTTGGAAGGGCAGAGTACTGTTTTTTTTATTTTCAAGAGTGTTTTCATTGTTGAGGAGTTGAACATAGTTGGCTCAAATTATATTGCTGTGACTCTGCCGTATGACATTGCTGCATTCACAGCAATGTGTCCCTAACACAAAGTGAAGTAAGAAAGGAAGGAAATTTGATTTGGTTTCTGTGGTTATGGAGATCTGCAGAGGAGTGGGTCAGCAGGGAGGCAGTGCTCAGGACACGTACTGCTTAGACAACTTCGTTTTTTTCATACAATTCCTTTTTCACACTTGCTGTTACTAGCCAGATGTTGCAATTCAATTTATTTTGCTATTAGGTTTTGCTAATGATACTAAAACCTTTTTTAAAACCTTTCCTAATTAATGATCTTCTTGCTCACAAACAAAAACTATATTGTCTTTGAGAAGTGCCTAAGTATTTTAAGACAACAGGCTGTTGGTAGGTTTTATTGCCTCATGAATTTAGGGTCAGCACACCTATTATTTGCCACGGTTAATTTGTGCTGGGTTATTGACTGCCTGCATAGTTAGGGATGTCTGACTCCTGTAAAAGTTACACTCATCTTAAATTGCTGTAATCTTATTCTTTATGCTCTAGTCATATGGTGCCACAATATTTAACTAATAAAAGAACAGAAATGGTCAGACACAGGCAGGTATTTAAATTCCAGGCTCACGAGACTAGAAGAAGTAACACCGTCATTGCTCTTTATTTCTTCTTTGTAACATTTTTAACTTCTTTTTTTAGATAGGGAGAGAGAGAAGACAGCTTTCTAAAGTTATAGGACATGTGAAAACACACAAGATATCTAAGATATGCAAAAGTACCTACTTAGGCTTTTCAGATGGCTCTCACTGATTTCAGTGGCTCTACCACGGTGAAGTTAGGCCAGTTGCAACATGTTCAGTGGCACCGAAATAATGTAGCTAACATCAGTTCCCAGTAGAAAAATTGAAGAGCATAGTTTCATGTATGACTCTTTACACATCCAAACTAGAAGCACAATAGATAGTAAAGCTTGCAATTGATTTTAAAAATTTTGTAAGATATCATCCTTTCTGTGTCTGTAATTCAAAAATAAATTACAGTCCTTTACAGTTCCTATTTCCTCCTGTATTTCCAAGTGCTATGTCGACTTCTATTACAGATGAATGTGAGCCTTGTGGAGTAAAATGCTGGTTGAAATAGAACATTGTCATTTTCTATAAACTAGGCGTCAAAAATACAACTGCAAGGCAAGGTCTCTTGCTTTGTCATGCCATTCAAACTTCAGTCAATAAACAGGTCCTCAGCAGAATCCAACTTCTCACCACTAGGTCATGATCTACAAATGTGGGGGTTGGAAAAAATCCAATTATTCTGCAAGATATACTAGGAAATAATATGTTACTGTAGATGATTCAGAAGAATGGTGAGCTTGATCATGCTGCACCAATKTTTTCCTGGTCAGATTTTTTATATGGCTCAAATATATTATTATTACTGTGAGTGATGGAGATGTAATTCTAGAAATAGTCCTTGCTTCCTCTGGGTTGATAGAAACAATTTTAAATTCTTCCCAAGTGTGCTAGATCTTCTGCCAATCCAGGGTATACTTGACAGAAACTTGTTCTGTAAGACAGTTAGTGCAGTCACTTCATATTAAAAAATAGACAGATATTCTGACCTCTAAACCCAGGACTGCTGAACAGATGATCATCTAATTCTTCACTTCATTTCCAGCAAGCTCTCTGTCTTTTGGCTCTCTGCAGTAGATATTTATTACATAAAAAGGGAGAAGCATATGATATTGGTTTAAGATGATCAGGCTAGGAGTACCACGGACTTCCTACCAATTCTGAGGACAGTATCTAAGAAAGTAACGCATCCATGATTATATTGCGTTTAGTTTAGATGCATATAAATATGTTACGCTTCCTCTATAAATAACTAAACCAATCCTCCTTTTTTTTTTTTACCATTTTTAGTGGGCGTATAGCTTTTAAAACTGGAAAACCAAAAGCTGGCTCAGTTCATTTTCTCATGAAATTGTAGCCAGAGCAGTAAATTCATAGCTAAGCGCTTACTCATTGGCTACTGTATTATAAATAACTCTTCACCTTGGCCCTGTTTCTCTAGCCATTATTCACTGTGAGCTGTACTTGCTCGTGAATGCAGAATAGCACCAAAGTAAATGATTCTGCTATCATTACTCGCATTTCAGTTTTAGTACCCTGGCACATCAGCTGGCCGGCTTTCAAGTGAGGCACCGCTGCTCTGGAGGAGAAGTAGCAAAGTTTCTTGCCTGATAGGATTAYGTTTGCAAAAACTGCCCCAAGTCGTGGCTGCGGAGCCAGTCCTTTCAAAAATCAAAGCACGTATACGCACGTGATGGTTTGAAGTTCCCCTCCCTAACGCGGGGTTGTGGTTCGTTCGCAGGTTTGAGGCGGGGATGTTTGTYGCTAAATGAAAAGCTGGGAAGCAGAGCATGAGCATTTGATTGGGGAGCTGTCACGTAATCCTTCTGCTTTCCTAYAGCCGTGTACTTACGCTGCGCTCGTTTCAAAGTGCGAGTTCAGGTAAAGATGCAAAGCTTTAGGAAAAGACTCCAGGTTGGAGGTCATCTTTTCTCCGTGGTTTATTGGCTGTCCAGCAGCTGCCCACGTCTCTATTGTTTGCTAGCTCAGGGAGTTTATGAAATTTTGATGTAGGAATTAGGTTGTTGCTCRTCTTGTACCTCCTTGCTCATATTATTGACAGTACCAGTGAACTGCTTGAGGCAGATAGCATCTCGCTGATCACTGTGCTGTTTCAGCTCTCCACTGCTGACAACATCAGAAGTGTTTTAACAGGGTTTTAATGGGCAGCCTCTGTAGCTCCTTGGAGGGTTGCAAATAGCTGCTGTGAAAAACCTTTTCTGCCGCTCTGAGCTGACATGCCCTCCTTTTCTCACCCAGCTGCTGCTTGTTTATACGGCTGCCGCACTGTTGACAAGTCCTTCTTATTTGGGCCGGGCACTGTGGAGACTGTGCAAGTTAAGCAAGTTCCTGCATCCTTTGAGTGAGCRGCAAAGAATAACAACACGGTAGTGAAACTGCTGTGAAAAATAACACCAGGAGAGRATAACTCAAACTGTGTTCAGGAAACCCCTCGTTTTCTGCAGTAGTTTTTTCAGCGGTTATTGTACAAGCTACTTCCATTAATGCACAGTATATAGAGCTTTCTCCTGTATTTTGTCACTTGCAGCAAGATGTTTCTGATGGTATTCCAGAGCAAGAGTTAACAGTTTTGATGAAAACAGCCTTTACTCATTAACAGGAAAAAAAGAGGGGGAATATATAATTCACTATTTATCAAGACAGATCATTAATTTGATAGTACCAATTTCTAGCTGACCAGTTGTCCTGCTCTGCTTGTTACCCAGAATGACGCTTTGAGCACGGCTTTCTTTGGAATGTGTAACAGCTTTCTCCTTCCCATTGTGCTTAATATAGCTATAATGTGCCTTTTATCACACTTCCAGTTGAGTAATCCCAATTTAGAAATAGTACATTATACCTATGGGAAAAAGGACTTGAAACCTACATTATAGAAGACCTACAGACAAAGCTCAAAAGATCCACTGACGTGTGAATTKAATTAAAAAATTACAGGTTTTCAATGGGAGTTTGTCCTTCCAATTTAGCAGTTTCCATGACTTCTTCAGAGAAAGTGTTTCTTTTTGCATTCTTGGTGGAAAATACACTGAGAGTTATTACAGTCCCTCAAAGTAGAGAAATGCATCAATTCTTTGTCACAGAAAGAAAATTTTACCTACAGTATGTGCACTTGAAATACAGGCTCTAAGAAGAGTACTCACTTTCTTGTTCTGTTTTGTTTCTACCCTCTTTTACAAAAGTTAAAATTTCCAGTATCCAACATTGCATGAAAAAGCATATCCTGACTAGGTGATTGAGCTCCCTTATCTCTTTCCTTCCATGTCCAAGTTTAAGGTAATTCAGTAGTTTCTGTAAAAGCTGTGATRTTGGATGAAATATTCCAACAGAACAGGCAAGTGGAAGAAGAGCCAATGGTCAGAAGAAGATGCAGGCTTCGTTAGGAGGAACAGGGAACATTGTGAGAAGCATCAAACTGTTCAAGGAGGATTCTGGCTTAAGCAAGAGAATCCCAAGGTTTTATTGAAAATCTTATGAATTGCTCCATCTACTGCATGTTTAAAGGAAAAAATCCCCAGCAGCAAAACCCCACCTTACTTGGCGTAACGTCCTCGGCGTGCGAGCGAGCGCTCGCAGAGCCTCGCTGTGCTGCGGCACCGAGTGCCGGGGGCGGCGCTGCGGGAGCTGGTGGCAGGGAACCTCCCGGCCGGGCGCGCCTGGAGGTGCCCGGGGCGCCCGCCGCCAGGCAGCCGGAGCAAAACTTGAATCTCTTTTGTGCTAAAACTTAAGAAGTAAAATCTAAGGGTCTTCTAAACTTGTAACGGTTAAATGCTTCTCTTAACTTCATTCTTCTAGATACTCTGCTTTCAACAAATCCGATCATGAGCTGAAATACTTAAATGTCAGTGTATTATAAAAGCTACTTTTGCTAAATACCCATTATTTCAGTTTTTAATGCAGTAAAGGCAGTGGCTTTTGTGGTGTTATTATTAAGTCCAAAGCAGCTGTTCAAAGCACCAAATCCTTAGGTTAAGGGAAAGAAAAAAATCCTGTGTTCATGGAATTTCATCCACTAGATAAACGGAGGAGCTTTGCAGAGAACAAGTCGATCTGAATTTCACACTTTTGCRTTTGAGCTTGTGGGGAGCACTGTAAGCTGCAGACGTTGAAGGGAGTGTTGAAAATCTTTGTTTTTGACTTCTCTAAAATCTAATAAAGACAATTCATCAGTGGCTTGATTCCTTTTTTGATTTCCTTTTCTTCGATAAGCTTACTGGGGGAGAGCTTCGTTACATKATATATTACAAGGAGAAGGAAAAAGAAGAAGCTATGTGGTGGACTTGTCTTGGATATAATGGCTCAGTCTAGTTTTTTTGAAGAAAATTTTAGCCAAAATATTGTAATCTAGTCTATATATTTTGTTCAATGCATAAAATGTAAAATGCTTGAAGTGTCTTACTAGCAACATTGGGGGGCCAGGGAGGAGGGGTTGTCTATTTTRAATTCCAAAACTTATCATCAAAACAGTACTCTCTAAGATAAACTAACCTCATACTTCGAATTACAGAATTAATAGTATTTGTATGACAGCATATTTTAGCTGGAGAGCTTTATAATCAGCTGTATGTTAATGTGTGAAGTCTTCCACACTGCATACATTATATATTTATACTGCTAATGCCATCCCTGGCTTCGGGGTAAACACACGTACATCTTATCGTCTGAGGTAGCGTACTTCTTGCAGCYGGGTCGACCTCGTGTATCGCAAACTTCAGAGCTATTAACCAGCTGAACTTACCGTCCYGCCAGTGTTCTCCGTCCCTTCCAGCGCTGGGCCGCTGCCCTGGTGGCAAGGCTTTCGGGACGGGGCTAGACCTCGTCTCCTTTTGCGCGTGCCGCGCAGTATTTCACCGCATGGGCTCTGTTTCAGTTGGTGACCGCGTACGTGGTTCGTAGACGGCCGTGAGAAGTAGAGATCGTTTTCACACAGTTTGTATAGCGTCAGTTGATACTTTAGTAATATTTATACATATTTTATAGATATTCCACAAGATTTTTCCGCTTGTTTGCTGTCAGTTTAGTTTAATGACTAGGGTCAAATCTGTGGAAGCCAGTTAGTGTCTCTTYGTGTGCCTCGGTGGGCTTTGGATCTGTTCGCTGTCTCAGGACTCCAGCTTSAGTCCTCTCTCCAGGTGAGAACGAGTGACTTGTTACTCAGCTGGAGGTGCCTCACTTCAGGATGATGTTGATGTGGTGCTAGTTTCTGTTAGGTTTGATCTTGATTAAGGGAAGGAACAGGAGCAAGTGCCATTTTAGGTTTATCATTATGCATATTGTTTGTCACCTTTGTTGGTTCAGTTGATGCTTTGAAGTTAGTCTTGCATTAGTGTTGCGCCTTAGGCAAAATTATTTACTGCTTCACTGTTCACGTAATCTCACTTGCTTTTATGTTCACTTCTGTTTTATAGTTTTGCTCTGCCAATTTGGATATAATTGTATGAAACTTTGCTTTTGGCAAGTTTTGTTTCTGTAAATCTCCGAGTCTTCGTCAGACGTTGCTGAAGATGAAAGCAGTCAYGTGCAGCGAAGCCACGCTGCCGCGCTTCGGTGCGCGGGAGCTCGGAGGGGGACGAGCACCAGCTCTTCTCTTACTTTCGTCATTGCGTCTYCCTTTGTCTCCGTGCCCTGAGCTCTGGCAGTCTTGGAGCTAGTCAGATAGTTTATAAAATGTAGTATTTATCCTCTACCACTTATTACAAGTCCACGTACTCAGTGACAGAATTGGTTCCAGTTGGTGCTGCTGCACTTTTAATGTTACCTTTTATGTGCATGTTTGTTCCAACAGAGTGGCCTCTAGCGCAGACGACTTGAACTTGTATCGCCCGCAAACTGACAGCGCTGGAGCCACCAGTTTGTCATTATCCCTGCTAGTGTATCTGATTTAATTTTGCGACAGTGGATTAATTCTTAAAATTGCAGTGCTTTTTGCTCGTTAATGGTCAGTAAATGATTCTGGGGGGTGGGGGAATGGAATTCATCAGTTTTGTAGTCATTTTAATTCTTCCAGTTTTAAGTTGTTCTATAAATATGTCTTTATGGATGTAGTTTTACTAGCTTAAAAATGTCTAATTTAAAACAGTTGCTTAAATCTCTTTGGATCAAGAAGGCAGTAATAAGCAAAGAGAGTATCTTATCCCTGCAATCCGGAAATGCTTAGTGRCTGGTATACTTGGTGCATGTGTAATCAGCTTCTTGTTTCATCTAGAAACCTGAGCTCTCTGGTGTGATCTAGTAATTCATTCAACGGTATGATTTTTCTTGTCTGTAAAAAGAAAAAAGCATTAGATTTGCCTTCTTGTAAATTAACATTTTGTTATATTATTTGGTATTATTCTTGTGACTTAACATTTGCATCAGGCAGGACTGATCTCTACTAGTTTGAAAGGTACCCAATACAGGGAACCATAGCTCTTGGTTGTTGTCATACATATATTTACCTATGGATGCTCCATGCAGTTCAAAACCTGTGATTTCTGAGAGAAAAATGTGGATTTGCATACCTCTTCTGAAATAACTGTTTTTTGTGTTTTCGCTTGGGGGCATGATTTGGGTTGGTATGATTTTTGGTTTCCTGACTACTGTTTGGTTTATTTCAGAAATTTGGGTACTTTCTAGCTTATGGGATATAGAATGACTGTAGATCCTATGCAAGATAGTGAGGTGCTTAGATCATTTAAAACCCTCTAGATTATTATGGTAATATATTTAAACAAAAATCATTTTGTGGTCAGTTTGGTTGAAGGAATTCTTTTGTTAAAGATTTATACCTGCCTTTCTCTGACTAAACATTTTCCAAAGTGATCCTTAGAAAGTTCTCTAGCAAACCTTGGAAAACTGTAAATGATATGCAGCTCATTTCTAAGATGGAAAGCAAGGAAAATAAAGCCAGTTTGGCAGGGGAGGAGGGGCAGACTGTGAGAGGGGAAGCAAGCCTGCAAATCTTTGTGTCCTTTCTTCGTACATGAGACGTTGTAAAGGTGGGAAAAGGGCCAACCCGCGCAGGTGAATTTTGATGCAGTCTGATTTAGAGGTATGAGAACGCCGAGAGCGCAGCCAGACTCTGCACTCCCACTTCTCCTGAGTGCTCTGCAAGTTCATCCTTCAGACAGAGTTACAGAGAGAGCTTTCCTGCCCTGTTCCTGTGAAAAGTAAGAGTTAACTTGCACAATCTACACGGATCAATTCTTTGAACACTCTTGACGTTGCATTCATATGGCTAGGATTGCTCACATGCTCAGTTATCACATCTCGTTAGAAATGATAGTTAGTGGACATGGTAATTTCATAAGCTGCAAGTGCATATTTAACTGTCCCCTATATTGCATGCACCTTTATTGTTTAAACAGGCAAACGATGACATGGACTTTCACAGAAAAGTTACATAGCTTAGAAAGTTATGTTATTTCCCCATTTTATTCATTTATATTTTTAAATACTAAATAACTTCATATGACTTCATTAATCTAAAGTATTGAAAAGTTGTGGTAGCATATTATTTCAGAGTATGGGCTATTTTAATAGGCAGCTTTGTGACAACTGGAAAGAGTGCACACTTGTATGGCTGCAGCATCTCAGCCTTTGTTCGGGGCTCAAAACGCGGTGAGAGCGCAGCCTCGGAGGTCTTTCTGGGTAGCAGGCAGCACCTCACACGAGGCCATTGTTGAAAATCACTTGCTGCTTGGTGGTTTAAGAACTGCGTAAGTGTGTTCTGTCCGTCTGAGAGGCATCCGCTACAAAAAATAATCAGAGCGCCTTTTTTTCTTGTACATTTGTGTCATTCTGTGAATCAGAAGCATTTTATGTGCTAAGGGCAGTATGCTTTGCTTTTGGAATTCTTATGTTTCACTAAAACCCCAGGGCATATTTGGTTCAGGAGACCTGAGGTGACCTGTAAATGGAAGCTACTGTGTCCCTTTGCTGCTTAGCAAGATCATTTTAAAAAGAAATTGAAATACTGGGTCCAGATACTATGTGAAAACATATGAATCTAAAGAGAAAAGCCATATTTTTGTAGTATTCAACCTCTTGAAAACGTATTCAGACATTAATTATTTCTCATCGCTTTCCTCTGAGGGGAGGATGGGCAGCCCATTTATTAAGTGAGAAATCTGAGAGAGAAAAATTACATGACTTTCCTGAACCCACAGAAAGTCTTTATGAAAAGTGGGGCTAGAACTGCAGAGGTCCTGTACGCAGGCGCTTGGCAGACGCGCCGCTTTGAGCGCTGATCTCTCTTTCCAGGCAGGGAAGGTCTAGGAGAAAGTAACGTCTTTTCTGCAGATTGTTTTGCTTAGGACCGTATGCTCTCTCACTTGTGAACCRGTCTTTCCTTTCTTCCTATACTTTAAATAAAACCATAGCTGTTCTGCTAAATCCCCGTGATTGTCTACAAACATGCTGACAGTTTCAAAAATAATGAGAAACCCGCTCACTGTGTATGTGTGTTATGTCCAAGGGAAAGTTAACATTATGCTTGAGCACCAGGAGCGGCATCTTATTGGGGTTCTGTTCTTTGTTCYTCCCCAGCCTTCCTGCATAATCTCTTATCTCAGTCTAAGGCAGTTTGACATGTTTTAAGAATCTTCGTGGACTTTCTCCTCTCCTTTCATTGGATTAGTTTTGTAAATTTAAACTATTTCAACGTCTGTCTGTAGACAGAGCGTGAATCCTTTTCCTCTTCATTTATCTGTGGATCCAGTAAGATAATAACGCATCCCTTCTGCATTTTGAAATCTTGTCTCTTTGGGGCAATATAGCACTTAGCACAGCAGARCTACTGGAGCTGTTAAAATACAGATGATCAGAAATGCAAGCATTTATTTTGCTGTACCACTTCTGGTGATACAGAATTGCAGAGGATATGGCAAGAGTTTTCTCCTTTGCACAAACCAAGCTTCTAAACAAGATTTCTGGGTCAAGACTATGATGCTTGTAAAAGAAAAAATCTACTTTTAGCTTACAAACCAAGATTAAATACCACATCACCATGAAAATTTAGGTTGTCTGAAGGAGATGCTTTGGCTGAGTGGTCCTGTAATTCTTGTTTGTCTGCTTGATTTAGATTACAGGTCAAAAGTAACTGCTGCAGATCAATGTATTGGTCCAATCCAGAAATGGAACTTTAGGAAAAGAGTTGCATTAAATGAACAGCCTTCATTCAAGCTATCTCCAAGACTGTAAACTCTTCAGGTTGCTTTTCACATGCTAGCAAAGCATCCAGCACAAGATTTTGCTGGACCAGAGATCCATGATCTACTCAGTACGAAGGGTCTCAAACTGGCTGTGCACCCTGAGGGGAGGAGCGGGGATTGCTGATGGCATGGGAAGCTCCGGAGTAAGYCTACAGTGATAAGAACGGATCCTCCTTGTCAAAAAGGATCCCACAAGCTACTCCCTGCAGCCCCAGCTATTGGCAGCAGCATTTTGCACTGATACAGTGGGATGTCTGTGGCTGGGACCACACAGTGCTGGGCGCAGCAGGTCCGGTCCCCCCCGGCAGAAAAGCAAAGCTTGTGTGCTCTGCAGTTACGTTGCTCTTCTCAGTTGAAGGTGCAGTCCTGTCTCAATGGTGCTGGAAATGTAGGACTTTAGGATACAGAGAGATTCATACTGAGTATTCCTCTCTGCGCTCACATATTTCTAATAGGTATTCTGCTGCCCTGCTGCTGCACAGGTTGATTGGGAGCCACAGGAGGTGACCATGCCCCTTTCTCTCTTAGCATACATTGGGGAAGATTTGGCTGTACTTAAGACAGCTTGAGGTTTCTGATAGTTTTAAAAATATGGTTAACTTCAGTTTTTATGAATCTGAGGGATTCACACTTTATATTATGCAAAGATGTAAAATCTAATTTGTGCACTGCTTTCCATATGTTACTGGATGTTATCCTAGCTGCATGTCATTAAAGTCCTTAAAGGTAAAGATTTTAAAAGAGGAATGGAAAAACAGCTCTTCAAGTGACAGTGTACTCTAGATGCTTCTTCTGTGCCTCTGTTTTGTCCCATCTTGGTAATTTTGATATAAGAAAAATTGAAATGTTTTCCTACTGGTAGTATGCTGAGCAATGTGATGCTGCTAGCTTGTGTTGATTATGTAAGGTGCAAAATTATGTTCTTGTATCAGTTGGAAATTTTGTGGAATTTGCTTCCATTTGACAGTATTTCCAGATGGAAATGAGCAACTGTCTTTTTCTGTACAGTGCAATTTTCATGTAGTTTAAATGTTTTGGAGTTGTGGGGGGGTCTGGCGCTTTGTTTTCAGCAGTGTGCAGACACATGTTATTCTTCTGGAAGCTTTTTCTCATTCTGCAGCTYGGTTAGAGGTATACTGCTTTTTGAACAAAGACAAATTCCAGTGCAAGTGTTATAAAGTTAATTGCATTTTCAATTATTTTAATGATTCTTTATTTTTCAGCACAGTAGGTTAGAAACGTGTAAAGGTTAGTGGTAAAGTAATTTATGAAGGGCAGATGGAGTTCAGAAGGTTCAAATATACAAGTTCAGTTCCAGCGTCATTTGGATCTTCGCACCTCGGTGTCCCAATAGAGAAACTGGATACTGAGTTTTTACAGGTTTAACTGTAAAATCTGAGCCCTCCAGAACTTTCAGTAACTAATGGATTTTGCAGAAGTGATTTGACTACCCTGGATGTCCATTAGCTGTTTTGCTTTTATGTCTTTGCTGGAAACCTAAATGGCTTTTACTTGCACTTTTTTACTAGTTATATGTTTGCAAGGGATGTCTTTTGTATTATAGTAGCCAGTAGGAAAAAAGCGATGTACTCAAAAATTGTAAGAGTATTTAATCATAGTATATCCTAACTAGAATTTAAACTGTGTGTTGTCAAGAAAGTTTCCATCTGTGGCAAACCAATCCCAAGCAGACTACATGCAGTTTTAATCTTCTGACTCTTGAATTCATTCTTTTTTGTGTGGCTTTGGTGGTGTTAAAATTTAATCCTCAGCAGTTACATTGTATTAAGTCTATATTTCTCTCCTTTCCTTGTCTGTCCTACTTTATTACTGGCAAAGGATTTTGAAATATCCTGAAAATCTGTGTTTTCTAATATGGGGATGATTGGTAAAATACCTTTCTACCAAATGTGTAGTTTGAGAAAGTTTCCTACCATCTTTGGTAGGAAACCTTTGTTGAGCTGCTAGATACTTAGCAAAATTAATCCACTGTAATATCTTATTCCCTATCAGGTGCACACGTCTTTGATAGGCAGTTCTCAAAAATAGCTTGCTGATTTAAACTACCTTTTACATCTAAGTAGGTTCTTTATGTTCATCATCTGTCACTCATGCTGGTTTTTTATTACACCAATGAGAATGAATTTGGTACACTAAATATAGCATAACCATAATCTAATATTATCATTTTCTGTATTGCAAAATGGTACAGAGTAAGAAAATAGCTAGGTAAAGTCTTTGGACTTTGATTTCTATTCTTCTCTAGTTCCAGTGTATGTGACAATTCTGGATATTTTGCACATGGAAAGAACTGACCGGCACAGAATAGAAGAATCATTATTCTCTGATAAAATCACTCCTATTTTGGAATAGAGGACATGTGATGGCTRTATTTCTCCATGTTGAACAAGCACTTAGGAAGAAGATAGTGTTAAAGCTGGTATGGTTCACCACACAAGGTTTTTATTTTGTGGTGGAAAATCTAATCTTTCCGAGACCATTTCTCTTGGGTATAAGTCTGAAGTCTGCTTTATATTGAGAGATTGGCATGAAATATACAGCACTTAAGAGGATAAAGGCCTCTGTCTCCAAAATGTACCTCTTTTTTTCTTTTTCTTTTCTCTTTCTTTCTTTTTTTTTTTTTTTTTTGAACTAAAGGCAAATGAATCAAGAAACTGTTTTAGTTATATGATGTTAGGATCCAACCCTGTAATCCTTTCTCAAGTAAAAATATGTTATAGATCAATTTTATCGATTCAAATATTTTTTTCCATGTGTTTTAGAAGATGTACTCTAAGAAAAAGGAACTCTGCATTTTCCTAATGRTCAGAGAATTAAAGAAAGCCAATTCAGGAACCTACGCTGTTTAGCCACACTGGTACATTCCTTTGGTTCCTCACAAGGCACCATTTGATTATTTGACTTCTGGGAAAAGCAGGAGAGGGTTGTGTGTGTTTGGATGCTTGTTTATGTGTTTTCTATATATTTTTCCCTTCTTCCCTTTCTGCTTTTCTTGATGACTTCCAAGGGTGCCAAAGCCTATCCACACATTAAGGAATTGGCTTGGGCAGCTCTTTGGCCTCAATGTGGGCTAAATGAACTGAATTCAGAACAGTTGCGTTTGTTAAAGTGTGTTCCATTTTTGAAGCCCTCCTCTCCTTCCTCGAGGACCTCAGAAAGTTGGGTCACAAGTGTAGCAGGGCACCACGGCAGGACGGGCTTGGGGAGGGGAAACTGGGTGGAGAGACAAAGCAAGTCGCGGCCAGCTTTCGGGTTACAGGCAAGGGGGCGGAAGAAAAAATCACAAGGGAGAGGCGTTGAAAGGAATGAAAAGACATGAGACATGTTTTGTAAATAAATTAGAAATGAAATGAGATAGATAGATGAAAGCAGGAGAGCAGATCCATAACRAATATAAGCTGTTCTAGCATCAGTGATTTCGAATCAATTTACACTGGCTACAGTCTGACCAGAACGGATTAACTGAGACCAGACACTAATTTTCAGTCTGAATTTCCTCGTTTTGCCTACTTAAACTAAACTCTGTTTTGTCTGCTAAAACTTTGTCAAGTTTTTTGACATTATAAATTCACATGCAACAAAAATGGAATCAGCAGAGGTACTCAGAAATAGAAGAAAAGTGATTTAAAAAAATGCTATGTAGTGCAGAGTACTCYGATGTCAGAGGATCGTGGCTGTTAGCTTGTCAGTCCCAGCGCACGTTTTGGTGGCAGCTTTCCTGCTGAATGCACTGGATGCTCCGGTTGAGGAACGTTGACATGACTGCAGTGAGTTCAYGCTGATTTTAATCAACTTCTGCAGTAGAAGTTAGTTTATTCTACCTTAAGGTAATATATTTCTTGCAACAATGTTAATGATTTAGGGAAATTGTATTTTGGAGGATGYTTAAGAATTTTAATATATATAAAATGTAAGCAACCAAACTGCCCAGCACAGTGAGCTGCTTTTGAGGAGAACTGTTTCTAGAAGGTAGGTTTACTGCTCAGAAGAAAGCTGGACCTGTTCCCCGTCCGAAGTTACGGGGAAAGCCCCGCTCCGAATCGCCAGCAAGCCTCGTGCCCGGCCCTCGGGCTCTACGAGCTGAGGTGCAGGGCCAGCACATATAAATAACTCGGAATCTTCTGTGCCTGAGGTGGCTCGCTCGGACCGCCACCTTGCTGGCGAGCTACYGATACACTTCGTTCAGCGGCCGCGCTTAGGGCCGGTGTCGGGCGCGCAGAGTGCGGCTGCGGGAGCCGTAGCTGGCGCCCGGAGGACCGGGGAGCCTGGGGGCACCCCCGAAGGCGGCTTCCCAGGGAGCCAGCTCTGCTTGGACGTGGGAGGGGTGCAGCGCTTTGGGAATTGCTCCCAGCTGGTGGATAAGCGATTTCCAAGCAAGCTGGGTGGCTCTTTAACTGCTCTTCCCAGTAGAAACGAGCTAAAATACATAGAAATTGTTGCTTTGACAAATAAGCTAATGAGCCACTCAAGTTGCTTTATGTATTGAATATAGTTGCTTGACAGTTATTATTATTTTCTAATTATATTAAGTTATAAATTATTAACAAGTGTTTAATTTCAGTCCAAACAGATCCAACAAAAGGGATTTGTACAGTTATGAATTACAGCAAAATACAAAATCGTGGCGCTTTTAGCGTRTGCAAACTTGGAGACCCTGGATATTTTTCCCTCTTTCAACAGCCAGTCATGAAACTTTCTTGACCTTTTCACCTTTAAACTCTATTTGAACTTGGAAAGAAGACTTGTGAATTGTGGAGGGAAAAAAAAGAAAAGAAAAGAAAAGGGGGGTGGGGGGGAAGAAGGTCTGATTATATGTTACCGTAACAGTAATACTAGCAAAATAATCCTCCTCTTGTGCGCGAGTGTCTGCTACTGCAGCCTTCGGGGTARTAAGCTCACATGACATGCCTAGAGGCTAATGCTGGCCTATGCTTTTTTTTTTCTTTCTTTCCTTCTTTTGGGGACATATTTAAACAAAGGCTGATTATCCAAACAAGAATTTGGACTGCATCAACTGGACCAGTTAAATTATAGTTAGTAAAACTTGGCGCCTTCTGAGCCTGGAATGTTACAATTACAGCTGGATCCTCGTTTGTTAGGCAGCCTTACAAAATAATAAAACGGGAGATTTTTATCTTTATAGGACATAGCTTAACTCTTTGAATGCAGAGAACTAAGTGCCAGTTATTACAGTTGCTGCTTAGACATACCACTCCAGGCCGATACRTGTGATTAAATAGTTGTATCTATAGGACATAGGGCAGAATAAGCTGCTTTGCCAGCACTCCATGACAAATGTCATGGACATTCATTATTCTCCAGGATTTCTCTGCAAAGAGGAACCAGAATGCAAGCAATTTATTTTCCGAGCTCCCTTATCTTACTGCTGCCTTTTCGTCAGTTCTGCTGGGTTTGTATTTGCATTTCTTGTCCTCATCTTTCCTGTTCCTGTGCAAAAAGCTTGTGCCCATGCAAGATCTAGGCGGTGCGTGGAATTGGTCTGATTGTCAGGCTCGAAAGGGCTGGAAAGCAGAAGACRGGTATTTAAATCTTCAGCAAACTTTTCACTGGACTCCTCTCCGGCCTACGAGATTGCCAGCCTCGCGCTGCGCACTACAGTCCGCRGCGCGTTGCTGGGGGCAGAGGAGGTGGCGCAGGACGTACAGACAGTAGTTAAGCTGCATTTTAACAAACTGCTGTTGACTGTTCCCGAGTTGTTTTCCACTTCGCTCAGCCCACAGAGCTGGGTCGGTTTGGCTCAGTTGCTTGCAGAGGCATGCTATGGCTTTCTGGCGGCGCGATGCAGCGAGGCGGCTGCCGATCAGAAAACGAAAGTCCTTTTCCTAAAGCTAAACACAGAGTCCCTGTCGTTACCTAGAACAAATCAATGCCTCTCCATTAATTTACGTGGAGCAGGGCCAGGTTACAGCTCCTTGTGAGCTACCCAGTGTTTTCTTGCTCACATTTTAATCACGACTTCTCTTTTAAGCAAGTGTTTAATGTTTGCATTTTCTGAAAACCCTCAGTGAGTCATAACGATTGAAACTTAAGGAATCAAGACTATCCAGAATGCTTTCAAAAGCCCAACAGCTAGATAATGTTTACCAGGTTATATGAGGAGTTTATCTTTTGTCGTCTTCGCATAGCATAAAAAGCTAACATTCATTAAAACCTGAAAAAGTTTGTTTCCTTGTAGTGAAAGTTTTGCCATGATTTGGTGTATTTCTGTCTCAGTAGTGGCAAATAATTTGGATAATGTGCAGTTGCTGCAGTCAAGATAAAGGGGTGGGTATTTTTGAATAAAAGGACATTAGTTTTCTTACCTTTAAAACTGAGAAGATTTTTAATCAAGATAAACTTGCAGATTCATAAGGTGCAACTTACTCTGGCAGAAATGATACTAACTAGAAATAAGAAAGACCTAAGGAAAAATTGTGAGTTAATGTTTACTCTTTTATTACTATTTTAATCGAATGACTTTACAACATGACCTTTTAAATTGTAGCTATTTTAAAAAGGAACATTTGTGTGCCAGAGGCCCATGGAGAGCTCCGACTGGTGCAGAGGGCGTCAGCTCACGCTCCGCAGCTCCTGCGCTCCCATCTCCCCGGTGCTCTTTACCGACTCCGYGCTCGCAGCCCCGTACGAGGGCCCTACCGGCCAGTGGTCAAAGTTTTCCATGGTAGCGACTCRCGAGAGAACTTCCCTCGCTGTAACCGTGACTTCTGCAACAGCTGCTTTCCGTAACGCTCTTTGCTGTTTCTTTGGGAACTAGTGAGCTTCCAGGACAGAAAGCTGCAGAAGCAGGAACTGAAAGCTGGATTCTGAGAAAGTTTGGAGTTTGTCTCCTCTGGAGGCTGCCTGCAGTGTGTGTATGGGGATGTGACTCCCAGGGTGAGAAGGAGCTTGTGCTGCCCCAGTGAGCTGCTTTCTTGCTTAGTTCGTAGCCATGGCATTGAGGAGACGCAGGATGCTCCCAATTAGTCTTTTGCATGACAATATTTAATTTCAAGCAACAGTATTTGGTTCCTGGCCAAAAGGAATCCTTTATTTATTACGTCTGCTGCCCTTGATTTTTTTTCCTCTATATTGAATAGGCTCACCTTGTGCCATAGTGAGGTGATTGAAACAGTGCTTTAGTGATTTAAGAGGCCTGGGTTTACAACCTAGATACAGACGTCTGTGGTACCTGGAATACCCATCAAGAAAATATCATCGGTAGTAAAACAAAAAAGGAGGTTAGATGATGCAGTTAGGTATTGCAGATGAGATGATCACCTAGCTGTCGGCAGAGGGAATCTAAAATTTTACAACCTGTCTTCRGATAATCTAAATATATTTTTAGCTGCCAAAAAGAAGTCAACAGAAAAGGTCCATGGATAAATGAAAGCAACATAGTGTCTCTGCGAGAGAAGGTTGCAATCCAGCACCCTTGCTTTTCAAATGTTTTCTAAAGCACTAATTATGAAACAGTCTTGGATCAGACTTTAGGTGGCCAATATAATACGCATTCAAAAATTATTCCCTGTCTTCATTTTTCTCATTTGTGATCTTAGCTAACCCATCTTTTTGTTTTTCCATTCTTCTCTGTTAGATTTATGCCCAGATCACCAAGGGAGTGAGGCAGGAGTTACTTCCCATGGCAGGAGCCTTTCAGAACTGTGGTTCCCGCCCTAATTCTTTCTCTTTTCTGCTTCATGGATTTATTGTGACTTAATATTCACTTCAACCTTAAAACAATTCAGATTAAATAGCAAAGRAAAGAAGAAGGGTCAAAGTCAAGGTGAGAAGAGGTCCTCTCAATAAAATTTCTTAGGCCTGTTAGAAGCATACTTGGGAAAGAAAAGAGGGTATTTGTCAYTGAACATCATTCACGGTTGCCTGTTAGGAAAGGCTGGATGCTGTCGCTCATTCTGCTCTGATGGACTATAACTGCTGCGAGGCGCCAGGAGGGACTTCCCCTGTTTCGGACACTCTCTAGGGCTGTTTCCTGTAAAGAGTGTTTTGAATCGATCATGCAACTCAAAAGATAAAACCTTTCACAAACATGCTTGGTATTTAAGAAAAGAGAAAGAGCAGATTTTGTACCATTTTGTCACTGAGGCTATTGCTATAAAAGCCATGATCCATACACTAGATGTATTAAAACAAGCAGAATTATTTCCATGGTATTCCAATTTTAAAAATTTTAATTAATATTATTTATTATAAAATCATTTGAGTGTYCAAGAACTGCCTAAATAGATGGGTTTTCATGTGCATTTTGATTTCTTAATAACAATTTATGCACACAAAAAATAGCACTAGYTTCCTTAGATTAACAAGGATACAAATGCTTTGTTTTTCCTTTAAATCAATTTTCTTAATAAAGCTGTAGTCCTCAGTCCATGGAGCAGCAGTCAACTGCACCCAATTCTTGTGAGTTTTTGTTGTTTTAAGGTTAATTAAAATAATACTTAATTAAAAAAGAGGGAAAATCTAGTTTAAATGCAGGTATCTATTTTAACTGCATAATACATCATCTTGTTTGAGTTYCATGTAGAATGAAGGTACGGAGATGGCCATGGGCTGAGAAATAATAAGAAAATTCTATTTATGTCACAAGTTAAGAATTCCCATCACTAACAAATCTTAATTTACTTCTTCATCTGATTTCTGATGGGAAAAATCTAATTGCTTTTGTCCTGGAAATAAAGTTGATTGAACTCTGAATTTTTCCAGTGGCTCAAAAGGTTATTTCCCAAGCAGTGCTCTTCTATAAACTGCAATGTTTTTTAATTTATCTGCTTCTTTCTGCTGCTCAGCATTAATATGCATAAAGAAAAAATAYCGCTTAAAACTAATTTATATTAGACAGTATTGATAAATGTAACATCTGACTTCGAGAATTACAAATGAAATCTCATAGATATGATGGCAGTAAAGCCCTAGAGATGAAACTATGCTAAATACAATTTCCATGTTTTTCTTTTTTGCACATAGAGCTCCATAATTTCTTCCTAGAGAAAAACACTTGAGGACTAGTGCTGTCTATAGGAACTGTTCAATCAGAATTAACATGCAACTTGTCAGGAGATCGTTGTTAGAAATATTTATTCTGAAGGTCTCTAGTATTTGAAAAGAAAAGTCACCCATGCAAAAGGAAGCATTTATTTGAGCTTTTTAATTTTCTAAAGAATTATATGATTTTTCTTTTTCTGGGAAACTAAAAATAGAATATAAAATGTTGCCTTTTATTTGTTCTCATTTACTCCTGTAGTAATTTCAGTTGGCCTCAGTACTACCTGTTGGTGTGAGAATAGCTGATTGTAGGGCAATCACTTTATTTTTGCGCACAGTTTGCTCTAGCAGACCTTTTTAGCATGACCAGAGAAACCTCATGGAACAGTTTAAGATCTAGGATAAGATAGCTCTGGACTAACCAGCATCCCAAGCTCGTAGTTGTTCTGGGCTCCGATACCAAACTGTCTTGCCGTAGCTGCCCACCCTTTTCTTCCTTTCCACGTTTACTGTCTGTGGCAGAAGCTGGTCGTTGTCACTTGTATTCCATGATGCCTGAAAGAATGTAGAAGAATTGCTCTCCAGGTAATAAAAGGAAAGAGTATCTATGGACTAACGGACACGGAGTGCAATACTTCTGCTTGATCATGCTGACCTCCATGTGCTGTGTTTATATCTCATTGCTTTCAAGTTCATGCATTGTCCTGCAGAAATTAGGTCCAAAGGTTTACACATTCAAATTAGTGGTTACCTAAATTTCTCTGTGAACCTGCTTGCTCCAGAAACCATTCTGGGATGTCTAGGAGGTTTTCTTGTGAGATGTCCAGCCCTTTCTGGTTTTTGACAAATTCAGAGATTTGATCTTCTGGAGGGAAGTTCTGTTTTCTGCAGCAATACCAACCAAAAAGGTCGGAAGCAAGGGTGATGTTCTTTAAACTCTAATCAAACTTCTCAAACCTCAAAGGTCTTTACCAAAAGAAGCATATGGAAGCTTAAGTAAGATTTCTTTTTATCAGAAYCTTTTCACAGAACTTGTTTTCCCATTTACTTCTGCACATCTCATTCACTTTTTTTGACCAGTGTTGATAGATACTCCCTCAGAAACAATTGCTGTGAGTAGTAGTGCTGAGTTTTGTAGATATCTGCATTGAGAAACAGCACATTGCTGAAAATGAGTCAAAAATACACAAAATGGCTAAGGTATGGTTTGCTTTGCACATGGTAGAATTACTTAATTGGTAGAATTACTTAGCTCAAGAAACTAGTTGTTTTCGTAATAATCGTAACATTTTCTCTGCCAAGTTAGTGTCAGTGTAGTAGTTTTAAACTGACCCAATTAGTAACGAAATTGGTGTAATTAACCTAGCTGTTAATTAAATGTGTGCACTTGTGCTGGCTTTCAATCAAGTTTTTTTTTGCATTATCCTGTTACAGAAAACAAATTATTCAGTAGGGGGTTGTCTCTCTGTATCCTCTGTATTAAAATATTTTTGATAGAAATCCTTCTGTCATAAAGTGGGGATGGAGTATGGATTTGAGGATGACTTTCTTGATTCTTAAGGGATTGAACCTTTGGTCCTACACACCTTGGATTTCGATCCGCAGACCCCAAGAACACTTTAGAGAAATGAGCTTCAAATAAGGAATGATTAATGCTATCACAATGACAAAAAACTAATTGTCAAAATAGATGAATTGGCTATTTATAACAGTTGGGACCATGGTAACCAGTAGCCCATGTTCTGCATGATGTGACTTCAGAGTGTTTGGGGCACAGCCTAGCAGGAAGAGCCAGCACGGGTGTCATTCCGAAACATAGGTTAGAACTGGCTTAGAGAAGGCACAGAAGAAATCCACCAACATATAGGATATTCTCTCCACATTCTGCGTAAATGCTGGTTAAATTCATATGTGCAGCATTATGGAAAATTTTACTTAACAGTTGCCTACTTTGTAGTTGATTAATACAAGATTTCAGTGTTCCCAGTCCATTAATCTTCACAAGCACATCTGCATACTGAAAAATATTTTTAAAAACAACATAAAAAATTACAAGTGCTGATAATTTTGAAGATAAAAAGAACTGAAAGAACAACAATAAATTGTAGTCCACTTGCATTACGTGATTCCCAGTCCACCGTGACAGAAGGGTTTTGCCATTTAAAATATTTTAATTACACAGGAGGAACACTTTGAAAAGTGATTGTTCTTTTAGCAATGAGTATAGGTCCAACTCAGAAATACCCTGGCCTGCATTATATCAAGCAATAATATCTTACAAGTCAAGAAGGTATTAGGGAGGTGTCAGAGACATCAGAGGAAGGGTTAGAGTTAATGTTGGGAGGGTTAAGAAAGTTAACTGTCGTGAAAAGGAACTTACACTGAAGGTATATAAAACTGAGTATTAGGAAAGCAAGCCTTGCTATTTTTATCTCTAAACTGTACAACTATATCCATTCTTTTGTAGCATGGTTGTTGATGTGAATATGGTGAGAGTGATGTCCAGATGCCTGATTTTTCCTTGAACAGAATATTCCTTAAGAGTSCTTGCATCTGTTGAAACTGTAACGTAAAGAACAAGGCAACCCACGGTTAKTTTAACGAACCTGCATTTCTACCTGTTTCATAAGAACATTTCTAATGAGGAGGTCTCCAGAAAGCATGCCAGGTAACTCGGAGGGCCCTTTCTCGTTTATCCCTGAAGTGCAAATAGACCTGATTGTGCAAGGTGCCAGCTGGGCAGACGTAAGCTTATCCAGCATGTCAAGACCACACAGGTGCAGCTCCCCACTTTCAGAAGGAGATTCCCYTGCGGGGGATTCGGGCTTACAGCTCACTTGCATTTCTTAACCACAACACCTGCAATGGAAACGCCAGTGAGCAGAACGCTGCTGCGATTTCAGACGTTTACACCCTGATGGTCCCCACGGTGGAGGCAGCAGGAGAGGCTGCGTGCCCGCTGCCGGCGCCTTGCTCGCCGGCAGGACCGCACTCCCGACTCACCTTCCCACCGCTGCAGGCCAAGATGCTGYGATGTGTTTGGCATTATCCATGCCGGAAAACCCACATGTGCTGCCAACTCTGCTATGAAGCTGGCAGTGCCTGGTAAAGGCGGGGTAAAACCGTCATTTGGGGGCAGTAACGTCTCAAATTGCTGCAGCAAGGTTGGCCAGAACTGTCTGTCAGGAGTTCCAGGATCCCTCCTGGAGCCGAGTGTTTCCAGCTCTACTGAGAATGAGGCACTGAGAGCAAATATCACAGGAAAGGGCCGAAAATCTGAGAAATTCTTCTTAGTTCTCATTTAGATAGGTTTTTACCGAAAGTCGCTGGATTCTGAGTTCATTTAAAGAACTGATTTTCTGGATCCAAGTGTTTTTCTTGTGAGGGGATGTTGTAAAGAAGTTGTTTATAATGGAGTTTATCTTAGACTCAAACTGTTTGCCAGCCTAATATCAGAAAGGGTCTGAAAAAGCCTTACAGTGGTGGTAGCTTAGGGAAGGGGACTAGGGTGGGGGAGAAAACCTAATAAAAATAGCTGAGATCATTCAACAGTTATCAAGAAACAGATACTGCAGTTTTATAACAGAGAGCACTAAAAGTATATGCACTCTTAAAAGGCAATTAAAATGTATACTCCAAAACTATAAAACATTTTCTTTTCATCTGGAACATTGAGGGCAGATTACAACACATTAATAACGTTTTGTTTAGAGTTCAGTTTCTGATGGCTTCCAAATGCAGTCTGTGTAGATTAACCAGAAGGAGTCCAGTTCTCTTTTAAGAGAGCTTGTAAAGGAAAGCAATGTGGTAAGATTGTTATGAAAAGCTAGTGTATTTAGGAAATAGCACTTAGCAGGGTCTCTCTGAATGGCTGCCAGGTCAGGAAGCTGAAGTGCAAGGCTTGGCCCTGGTTCAGGCCCCCCAGTCCCAGCTCCTTGACCACACAGTACGTCAGGAACATGTCACGGCGGCCGGGGAGCGGCGCCCCGCCTCCGGCCCCCTTGGCACGCGCACTTTCACATAACCCAGCGCTCCGGAGGGGAGGCGGGCAGGCGCGCCGGGGCCAAGGGAACGGGCTACTTTCTAAAATAGAAGCGAATTAAAAAATAAAAAAAAAAGGAAAGCAAGCATGGGAATCGAACATTTGTTTAGTCCGCTTGCCGCATTTAGCAGCATCCAGTCTGCGGAGCGGCGCGGGCCTCTGCGCCGGGAGCGCGCGCTGGTCCCGAGGCTGCGGGAAGGGAAGTCGCAGCCTCCTCCCAGGCAGCTTCGCCCTGGGCTTCTCATGTCCGCTGCCCGAGTTACGTAACGGCTCGGCAGAGAACTAGGAAACCTCCAGAAGATGTGTATTAACTACAAAGGGAAGCGTAGCGCAGGGGCTAGCGTCAAGCAGCAGGGGAGGGCGGCCCGGGCGCAGCGGGGCGAGAGGAGGTGCGGCGGCTCGGGGAGGCACCTTCTAGCTCCCTGCTTGTCGCGCGTTTGGAAACTCCAGAGCRGAGCGGCCCGCTTCCCCGGGACACGCGCGGCAGTGCCGGCGGCGGGTGGCGAGAGCTGGCCTCGCTCCCTGGTTCGGGGGCTGGCGCGGTGGTGCACCGTGGCGCGGCTTCCCCGGGCCTCGTCTCCCGTTTCCGGAGCTGGGAGCAGGCAGTCGAGGCCTGTGCAAGGCGCAAGGACGCGTGCCGGGCTACCGTAACTCATAGCAGTTTAGAAACTCACTGCACGTTCTCGAGCGAAGCCTCAAATAACGTGCTCTTGGACAGATTTTGTCTCCTTCTCCCTGARATCAGCGGTCTCGACTTCCTGAAGGGCTTTGGTCAAGCAGTTTGTACAATTCAGTTATTTTTACTGAGCAGATCAACATTGTGTGAAGGTGTGAAGTCCCAGTAAGKACTTAAGTGCTTAAGTACTTAAATTACCCGTATGCTTTTGCTGAATCATTTTGACACTTTGGTACCAATTTAGTTTGTTTCATAGCACCTTACCTGCCAGGATTTTTTTCACTTTTGCTTGGTRTATTTTTCATTGCTATTTTATATCAGGAAAAGGTCAAAATGAATGCATCCCTGAAGTACTACACTGTGTAGCTCTTGAGTATTGTTGTCCCCCTTTTCTCCTCTTTGTGTTACAACTGGCTGTGCGTGGAGGCTCACCAGCCGTTACGCAGAATGCTATGCCAGAGAAGCTTTTATTTTTCTGAAACACTATAGCAGTGTGTGTTGTGTTAAGTGCAAAAGGAAAATTATTGCTCTCCAGTTGCTCCTTTAAGACAGGCTTGTCCTTTGGCCGTGGTTTATTTGACTGTATAAATGTTGATCATTTGTACAGACAGTAATCATGGATATAGAGCTGCTCTCTCACCCATATAAAGGGATCCCCTGGTTAGAAAAATCTGCTTTCCACAGCCACAGAGTTCACTTCAAAAATATTTTTACAGGGAGATGAGGGGGCTAAAGTGAATGGTTACGTTTAACACTTAGTACACTAATAACTCTTGCCTTTCTTGGAAAGAGCTTTGCATATTACTAACATGTTGTACATTAGCAACTCATATATTTGATGGGAAAAAACTAATAAATTGTCATTACTCAGAAGTGAGTAATTATACACAAAATTAAATGTGTGCGTGTGTGTATGTGAGAGAGGAACTTTAACTTGTTATTGGTTTCAGACAGTGACTCATTAAGCCATCCTAATGCCTGGGATATGCAGCAGAAGACTCTCTAAATGTTAACACTTACATTCTCATCTCCATACACGAGGATTTGAACACATAATTCCCTGAGATGAGACTATACCTCTTGATTTTTATTTCTAAATCTACACTAAACTGACAGATGTTAGGGAATAGCTTTTCGCTATTTTTCATTTAGATTCTGATTAAAAGATAAGTTTTTTTCTTAAACCACCAAAACTAATTATTCATGAGCGCAAAAATCATCATCCCTGACTAATAGACATCTCAATTTAAGGTCAGCAGCAGATAACATTAGGTCTGTAACAACTGCTGTATCGTTCAAAATGCTTCTGAGTCTCAGAGTGGTGTTTCCGTTTTTCATTATCCCAAGGAAGACAGGAAGGGAGAAAGTTCGGAGAAGAGGTCCTGGCCCATGTAGCGGCCACGCACACGTAGTGACTGCAGCCTCAGTGACTTGTAGCAAGCGAAAGACTGCTCTTGGTTTTAGAATTGGGCTTTGCGAGACCTTGTCAGACTGGTTTTAGAATGAAGGTGCTTAGTGGGTTGACGACAATGTATGTATTTGTTCGGACTACACAGTGAACGTCCAGGAAAGGAGAAACGGCCTTTATAGGTGTAGTGATTTGTGTTACCGCCCTTTCCCTCGTAGCCATGGGTTCTCAGACTGCAGCAGTCAGATAGTTGTCTTTGGGGCATGGTTTTGCTCAAAGCTGCAGGTATTTCTTTGATTCTAAATTGTTAGACAACAGCTATGGCTCAAACAAGCCATAGATGTGGCTAATGGCTCGTGTGTGTGTGTATGTATTTTTTTAAGCTGTTTGGGTTTCACAGTGACTGAACTCCTTCAGCTGTCCATGCGCTTGAAGACCTGTTAAAGGAATAACAGTTTTCCAGTCCTGTCCTCTGCTGTGTTTGCTTATTTGCTACTACACCTTTACTGGTGTCAGGAAAGAAGTTTTCCACTGGCAGGCTGAAAATATGCTTGATTTCTCTGCTGTTTGTATTCCTGTTCTGCTTCAGGGTGTTGAAAAACACCTGAAATTCTGCCTGTTTTGACAGTTAATAACAATGGAGAACTGTACTATCTCTATACTGTGCGTTATCTAAAATACATGATTTGAAGAAAAACTGCACAGATGTGATTGTGTTAGCTAAGATATCATAATCCAATTACTTTCTTTTTAATTTCTCTTTCCAGAGCTTTTTAAGAGATACTGCTTCCTGGTCCTTTGACAGAAGCCTTTTAGTCTGTCTTAGAAAATCACAGATTGCAACCTTCCATGTTGGTATTTCTTGAGTTATTTAGTTAACTTGAGAAGGCAGAAAAAAATCCGTTATTACATTACTACAAGTTGCCAACTCCTTGCTAATATTTTAAAGGTGTGGGTGCATGTGTTGCTCTTGTGTAATACCAGTTCTCTGGGATTTTGTAAATAGAACCCTATGAACCCTGAATATTCAAACTTTAGTGTAAAGGCAGAACTAAAATTACTCATTTAAGGTCATCTGTTTTTACTGACACTCCAAAGGTCTAGGAGAAGGAGTGAGCAAGCATCATATTTCTCAAATACAAAATTTTACAGTGGGAACGTGTTATAAAACATTCTGCCAGTGTTGTTTCCCTTGGGATTTAGAGTGAGAGACATGAAGGCTGACAACTCTCTTCCTGTTGTAGGTCAGAGCTTCAAGGAACTCTGTAATCTTCCCACCAGCTTTGCTCTCTCCTGGAACTCACGGTTAAAATTAGATGCTGGCTGAACTTTAGCAGTTCCATTTGAAAGCTTTCAGAGACAAAGTAAAACAACTGCAGAAGAGACAGCTTTCTCACAGTACCATTTTGAGAAGTCACTTTGTACAGAGTAACATGGTTTTGCTAACTGATGGGTCTCTTGCATAGATGTTATCATAAATCATGATCAGCAAGAGAGCCCGCTGGGCATCATGGAAATAATCTCTGTGCGCGCTTTGTCTTGCAATGAGGTATCTTCCTTTAGCATATTACATTACCATTTGATTTGATTTTTCTCTTACTATTTCACCTCTTGCCCCAAAGTCTGTCAGTGACAGCAGTACGCAGGCAGTTTGCTGCTCTAACAGAATGCAAAAGATCAAACAAACATAGGGAAAAGAAAGGGTGACAAGGCCTTACAGTATGTGATGTGAATTATTACGTGCTGAATCAAGAGTTAGGCTGGACTTCCAGCAACATGGGAAAACCTAGACATACAGTAAAGAAAGGTGAGGTGTTCTGCTTAGTCTCTGCTGCAGGATGCTGTACCCTTCCCGCTTATAACTCAGCCTGGCTTGATTACCCTTTTTATTCAGGACTCAAAACAGCTTGTAAATTTTTTTATCATTCCTTCCCAGATTGCGGAGTGTACTGTAGCCTTTTCTTTTTTTGTCCACATCTGTTTTCCAAACTCATTACTTTCATGTTATTAGGTTCATTTAAAAAGTTGTGTTTATTTCCATCCCACTAGTTCATTTTCTATCTTTCTAAATAATACAGTGACTGCATCAAATGATGATGTATTTTAGAAAAATTTCTGTGTTACAATTCACCATCTRTATTACTTGTTGCTAGCCCCAGCTTTGTGTGCAGGCTGATACCACCTTGAATTCTGAGGACTGCTCAGAGATACTGTGCTGGGAATCTACAGTAGGAATAAATCAAATACTATCTGTAATTTAGGTTGCTTAATAACCTAATAACATAAATACTTRCTGTAATTTAGAAGGAAGCTCTCCTAAGAAGAGCCTGTGTGTTACTACTTGTTTGCACAGTGCCTAGCGCAACATTGGCCTAATCCTGATTGAGGCTGACAGCTTTTCCTCAATATGAATATTAACCTGAGCTYATGGCCCATCTAGCAGCCAGCAAAGGACTCTGTTATTCCTGAAACGTATGCGACTTCTGCTTGCAAAACTAATCGCCCTGAGTATCGGGCTGCTGTCCTGTGTGTGCTGCRTGCCTAGTTTCTCATTCCACCCCCAGATTCGGGGTATTTGTGGGCTAGCTTCTTTTTATTCTGTACTTGCAGATTGCCTAACTGCTTGAACTGGGGCCGTCAGCTGGTTCTGCTGTGGGAATAGGAAATAGTGATCACAGATCCCTTAGTAGAATTCTCAGGGATATAATCCGGTTTGGAATTTCAGATAAGAAATACAAAAACACACCATATGCTATGTTTCATTAATTTTTCCTTTTATTCATCACAATTATAGGCACTGTTTAGATATGAGAAAATGATTTATATGCAATTAATCGTGCTCAGAAATATCTCAGAAATGCAACTCACTTTTGCTGCAAAATCTGTGGAAGAGCTGCCTGTTGCCCTCCTGCCTGGAGGGGAGAGGCAAAATAGGGCAGAAAATGGAACRTGGGGCCACATTTTTTCTGTCAGCCTTGGTGCTGCCTTGCTGTGTAGGAAAACCATGTAGGTCCCTGTTGTCCAAATCCCTTTTAAAATAAGGAACAGTACCTTTCAGCAAAGGTGATTTTCCATTCCATGGCTGTTTTTGTGCTATTTGTATATAAAAATAYAGCTCCCAAAGGCATTCTGAAGGTATTCACAGTAAAAGTCATTACTTTACTCTTCGTTACCGTATGCTACGTAGAGGTTGATTAGACTAGCGTGAAGTGGGATAAAATTGTATCTTATCAAAACTTGTATAGTTTTCTACATAACTTCCTCAGGTGCATTTCTTCATTCAAGATGAAGTTACTAGATGTTTTGGCTTATAAACATTTGCTATCTATTACTATACAGTAACTTATATTTTAAATCCAGGAGAAACCTTTGGCAAATGTAAGCAATTGCTGACTATTAATGCCAAAGCTGTAAAAATGTGAGTAGGAAGTTACTGCATAGGCTCTGAGTATTCCTGTTGTTTACATTCCTAATTGGATTCACATATTAACCACAATTAAAATACTAGCTAGATTTCAGGCACATGTTTCTTCCATCAAAATATGTTTTTTTCTCTATGCTTTACTCCAGATTATTCTTAGCTGGAAAATGTTTTAAAAATTGGGACAGTGGGAAAGAAGTGAATTTTGCATTATCTTAAGTAATATATTTGTTTGAATAGTGGCGGGGAGGTTCTTCTGTGCTGTGACCTTGTTGGATACTAATGTGTTAGTGCTGTTTAGGCTTCTATAAATCTGTAAGTACACTTCCAACTCTAGTTGGGGGGTGAATTTCCTTCTTCATCAARTTTTTGCCTTTCTTCTCTCTCTCTCTGGCACTCCCAGACAGAGATGGCATTCTTGGTTGCAGTTGGAATAATAATAATAATAGCTCTCTGAGTCACATCCACTGTTCCAATCCTGGCCTTCCCATATTGCCAGTAATCCCTTATTTCTCACCCTACCCCCCTTTGGCCTGAGCTCCCTCATCCCCCCATTTTCTTATGTAGCCCTGTGGGCTACAGAGGGATTAATTGTACCAATAAACACAACTTTATTTTATAGTTTTATAGCATGATTAGCTATCAAATACTCCGAACTAAAATAACATTTGCTAGTCTGTTTCAAGAAAAAGTTTTGTTAGGCACAGTGGGCTTTTAATCCCTTGAGGAGTTCAACTAACTAAATATAATATTAGTTAACATATTTTACTGATGTTAAGAAAATACTTCTGTGCTGCAAAAGCTATCCTTAGTCATAGTACTCATTTTGCGATAATAGCTGTTTTCCTTTGTATGTAGTTTGTAAACTAGTGAAAGGATTTGGTTGATTAATTATGTTCCTCGTATTTTTTTAATGGTGATGGATGTCTCTTATAGGAAGTTCCAGTTAGCGTTACACAGACAGAGCTTGGTTGTATCATTGTGCTATTAATTTAGACATTATTAAAGGAAATAGTTGTTTAGATAAGCTTTTCAGAGCTAACATCTAGAAATGGAATTTTGTCCCTCTTGTGCCTTTTTTCCACTGATACAATTCCACTGCCTTGGTGGATGTCTAGATTTATTTCTGATACAATATCCTCGCCCCATGCCAGCGAAGGACCTTTTTAAAAACCTAGGACTTATATAGCGTGTGCAGTTGAGGCAGTCTGTCGCTTTTGACAATGCTGAGCTGAGATTACAGAACCTGTTGTTTCTGAGGAACATATTCTGAACGCTGGGACATTGATTCTGATTGCCGAGTTGGATTAGGATGACCTTCTAAGTGGTGGCAACATTGCCACGTAAGACATGTAAGGTGAAATAAAGTGTGGTGGTAGGGAGCAATACTGCATTCGTAGGACAGAGATATACTAGGTGGTCTGCCAGGGCTTTTGAGCTTTCAAGTTCAGTTAGAGTTTATGTATAGAATCATTATCAGTGAGGCTGAACCAAAAAGCAAGTAAAACATTAACAAGAAATATTCCTATGGGATTCCTAATAAGCAGGGACCTTCCCTGCCCTCGTACGAAGCATCTGTTGCCTGCTCGGAGCGGGTAGGTATAGCCTGTGGCCACTTGTCTCYGATCTCGAAGGCTGGCCGCTGGTGAATTCAGCTGCAGGAGCTTTGCATGTTAAGGACTCGCAGTGTATAACTCTCCGAAATCTTCTAAGTGACCAGATTGTTATAAAAAACATGACTCAGTGGCGCCTTTCCTTCTTTCCTCATAGTGTTGACCATCCTTTATGCTATGTTAGAAACTTGTGTGTTTTGATCTAGTATAATCCAAATGTATTTAGTCTGTATTTTATTCCACTTTGTAAACACGTTTTTTCCATAGCTGCAAATGTCTCCACAATTATTTGTTTCAATTTGTAAATTGAACAAAAGGCTTTAATAAACAATGTCCTCAGGCAGCCTCTCCTCTTCATCTAGCAAGGAAAGACGAGTTCCAAGCCGGGCAGCCTATAAACTCGTACGGATTCAAAGGGGAAACTTCCACCATCTTGTTCAGCCTGATCATTTAGAAGTTCAAAGCACTTCTTGCCATGAGTAAACTATGCCGTCAAATTTGTAAATAAAGTGTGGAGTTACAAATTGGTATTTCAGAGCTTGCTGCTGGTGGCACCGGTCTCATCCAAGCCATGGCACGGTTTGTGACAGTAGGAGCTTGCTGAGAGAGCAGATGAGTTTATTGCTTGATTCAATATTCAGAAGATACACTCTGTAGCTAACCAAAATGTTTCATTTTTATACTTTGGATTTCTGCTTGTAATTACTAAGCTGTAATTAGACAAGTATAAGCTCTATTGAGCAGCTTCTGGCTATGGCTACTATAAACACACGAGCTGCAAGCTCACACTGGGACTGGACTGCCAGACAGCAGTGTCCAGGAGAGTTATGACTGCAAAGCTTTGTTGAAAATTAAAAACTTGTTTTTAGGATCTCCAAAGTCCACAGCTGTTGTGCCGCATTTTAGCAGTGTCCGAGACGATCTTACAGCTTCCCTAGATCTTAAGGAATTTGATCTGAAAAATTACTGAATCRAAGGATACTGAATGTTGTTTAAATCACTTTCATATAAGTCACCACATTCCTTATAGGTCCTTGCTCATGTGTATCAGTTACACATACGTACACCCATTCATAGGAAGGAATTAAATCTACCAAACATTGGAATAGTTACAAAAGAAAGCAAGTCTTTTGCTGATTCAATTCTTCTTGTATCCAGGAGGGATGTTCCCGRGGAATTTGAGCTATCATATGGCTATACAGCTGAAGAGTGGTATAAGATCTTATTCATATTTTATGCAACTTGCCTCCCTAAAGGCTGGATACTCACTAAAAGATAGGCATTATCTTGCTGGTTTTACAGCCTTTTTTCGTTCATTTTTAGTTTTTTACAGACTGTAACTAGTCAAACATATGACATAATATATGGATAATCTTTCTACATAAGCTATTGCTATTAATTGAAAGAGAAATACATATTTTCAGGTAACCTTCTAAAAAGGAGATGTCATCAGACTTTGAAGTCATTAGGATTAATGTCATCCAAGGGTGCAGGAGGGGAGAGCAAATAAATTTTAAATGGGTTTTGAGTCATTYTGGTATACTAGTCCATGGTTGAGACTTATAAAGGAAGACTTCTCTTTATCAAAGACATGCAAGTAGGTCCAAATCTAAATGAGTCTGGTATTAGACCTCATGGTGGTCCACCTCACTGGTGGTCCACAGCAGAGGAATGTGTTTATTTCAGGACTATGAAAACTTCAGAACTTTCAGAACTCTAAAAACATGTTCATCAGTGAAGAAGTAAGTAGAAGTCCTGGGCCCTGGAGAGGCAGTGTTTTTGATGYGAAGACTTTTATGTTTAGGAATATCAAGCATTATCCATATTCTGTATGTCCCATTCATTAAATACCAATATTAGTCTGCACCAAATTAAGGCCCAGAGTGAAGCCAGGGAGGTGGCAACTCACACAACATCTGTGGTCTGGGGAGAACAGAAGGTAATCTGATATTGCCAGGGCTTCACTGTCGGTGTTGATTTTGATTTAATATTTAGGTTTTGTTTTTGTCTTGCACCACTAAGCTACACCTAGCTATCACTCATGGTTATGGACAAGAAACTGAGAGAGGCAGAAGATTCTGTAGTAGAGTTGTTTGAACCTTTCTCTGTCTTTCCTGAAACAACTTCTCCTTTCAGTGTATTTTGAGGTATTTCCTAACCGGCACTAGGAATGTGCTGTTGGTCATCATTGCTGCTGGTAAATCATAGATCAGGTAAGGAAGCCTAGCTGTAATGGGAAGAGTCCCTCACTGCTGTTAAACTTGGTACATAAAACATCCATCTGCTTGACAGCAGCAGTTAACTGTGTCCCTTCCAAATTGCTCCTTGAGATTTTAAAGTTGATTTTCAGAAGACAGTCATGGGGAGTTTTGCTGACAGAGCACCAGCTGGTTTTCAGAATCTTTACCTTTTACTGAAAAGAAGTTTTAAGTCTCTCTGATATCTGTTGGAGACACACTTAGCTGTGGACTGCTTATATATGCCCATCTAATCTTTGGCTTTTCTATGAATAGAAGGGATTTTTGTTTGTTTTCCTGCATTTTAGGATTTTTTTTCTTTATTTTTAGCAGCCTTTGGAGGGAAGGGGGAAAGGTAGTGTATAGAATCCCTGTATGCAGTTACATGGTGGGTGATACTGTCTTTGTTATAAGGTTGTTTTGCTCATTTTGTGCAAACTTTGGCGTGTGAAATTTTTGTTTTGATTTTGGTCATTTTCTTCTACCACTGACTTYATTGTTAGTGCTAATAAAATCATGGGAAATGTTTTGATGGATAGGAGATTGCATTGACTTGAGGTTAAAGCTTTGATATTATATTGGCTGCTGCATATAATCTCTGGTAAACCAAAGATAAAAAGCATAGCTTGTTTTAGAAAGTCATGGGCTTTTTAGAATGACACTTGGCAGATTTTGATACTCACATTGTCAAGTATTTGTCCACATATAAGTAGTTTTGTGCATATGTTTACACTCATTCTGCCTTCAGGCTTGTTTTACTAAGTTGGATAAAGTGTTTATTATGTGGGTTGCAAAATATGTTCCTAATAGTGTACTAAASCATGGTGCCACAATGGCGAGGAGTTGTTCAAATCTCTTGTTGTGCAACAAAGAGTATGGCAGGTAACCACAAGCCAGAGTGCTGGCTATCTTTTAGGGAGCCTGGATGATTGCGGTGGGGCAGTACTTTGCTTTCCGCTCTCTGGTCTCCCTCCCYGGTTAACTGTTTGCTTGGTTTGGCTGGGGGCTGCTGCAGCAAGATCCTCCCTTAGAGAGAGGTTAGGCTCTTATATCCAGAGCCTCCCTTCTTCGATAACCGGTGGCAAATTGCAGCAAGCCGACAGTGATTGGAACTGGAATCATTACAGTGTCAAGGTAGCTCATCATGACTCATTCTTTTAGCAGATAACGTTGGGGTCGGGAGGGGAAGGCGTCTCTCCGGCACACCGGCGGCTCCTTGTTTACGCTAGGCCCACGCGTTCCTAGGGCAACTCGAAGCTCTTCTTGTTCAGAGCCTGTTTACAGCAGAGATGCTTCTTAAACGTCAGAGGGGTGTATTTTGGGAGTTCTGTATCCATCTCATGGGAGATGTGGCATTTTTCTTGTTTCAGGACATCTGCGGGAAGCCTTCTCTGAACATCCAGAGCCCTCTGGATGTTCGTGAGCTTCTTCACTTAGAGGTAACTCTAACTATAGATCACTTAGCAACTTCTACCTAATGAAGGCTAAGAAATTTCKTCTAAAATGCATCTTTAGTGTGCAGGGGACAATCCTTCCCGAGCCAGAGTGCCTCCTGGAGATTCTGTTTGAAATAAGTAACACTGAAATTTTTTTTTTCTCTAATGCAAAAATATGTAGGAAGGTTGGGCTTGTACTAAATTACTTTACATATRAAAAGATGCTATTACAACAAAAAAGGAGATTTGTGTTTACTATAAAAAGAAATGTGATTGCATTATAGCCTAAATAAGTTATTTGCATGTTGTATTTGCTTTGGAGTAGTGTTCATGTGTGCCAGGAGCTGTGCAAACAAAACAAGATTGTTGCTGCTTTGGGAGCCTTGAGACAAGTTGTGGCTTCCTGAATAATATCACTTCACCCTCCAGAATAAAAGCACATTTCTTGTAGATGCCCATCCTTTCACTACTCAAAAGTAAAAAATACTTTCTTTGAGCACAGAATTAAAAGCCGTGTCACGGGGTGTTCATGTGGTTAAAGCCTAGTGGACTGCTTAGTCCCTAAGAGGTGTCTTAGGGAATCCTTTTTTTTCCCATAGTTTTTAAAATTCATTACCTTCACAGTTATATTAAATGCAAGCATTCACCTGACAGCAGGTACAACTGAAATAGTTGTTGTGTAAATAACGTAGAGCTAGTTGACCTGGATGAGGTGCAAATCGGGATCACACTTCTGCTGAGGTAGAGTGATTTATATTCTCTGATTATTGCAGGTAATTGAGGGGTCCCTGATAAGACTTGTTTACTGCCAGGTCAGTTTGTCCGGGGCCTGCTGAGCATCAGATCCTGGAGATTTAAGGATCGATTGCCTATTCTGCATGCTAATTCACAGAAATGGTTCAATGGAGAAGAAAAACAAAGTGCCTTCTCTTTTCTACTTCAGATTTGCAAACCTGAAATTTCTACTTCAGATTCTTCTCCGGAGAGACCTCCAGGAAGCAGAATTCTTGGAGAATTATTTCTTTTAAAAGAGAATTATTTCTTTTAAAAAGGCATGTTTTTAAAAACAGTTTTTAAATACTGACACGTTTTATGGGCTTGAGGGGTGGAATCAGATGATCAGCCCCTCTCTCAGTGCTGAGCTGCTTCTTACTGCTGTGCCTGTACTTAGTGACTCCGTCAATTAAAGAGAATTCAGACACTTTAAAAAATGGCCATGGCCCTGCTCATCGTTTTTAGAGATGGGAAGTGAAACTGAAACGTTCAGCAAGGTGGTCTGTAGAGGAGGTTGCCCGGATTTCGGAGTAGTCCCTCCATACGAAGGACTGGTTTTCCCCAGCTTCCAGCTGCCTGGAAACCCGACTGGCACGGAGCTCTGTGGAAAAGGCAACACATTCTCCAGCTTCTGTTACCTTTTTGGTGCAATTCCCACAGGCCAGAATGGAAGCGGTTTGTCTCTGCTCTCGACCCCTGATTGCGCTCGTCTTTCCAGCCTGCCAAGTTTCCACTCCTTTTGTAGGCACATGCCCATGCATGGCGATGGGAGGGAAAGGGCAGCACCCGCCGGCCAGCAGCAGCACCCTTCCGTCCCCAGGGGTTTCACGCCGTGCGTGGGYGTTCGGGGAAGGAGCAGGTCCAGGGCGGCCGTGCGTGGGCGTTCGGGGAAGGAGCAGGTCCAGGGCGGCCGCCGGGTGTGCACGCGCGCCCGTGGTGTGAGGGCACTGCCCGGCTGCTCTGCTGCGAGCTAGTCTCCTCGCTGCTGCGGACCGTAGCATTTTTCTCCCCTGTCTTCTCCAAGGGTGTGCGGCTGCCTCTTTGTGGGCTGGGGCAAAATGGAGACTGAYTCCCAAAAAATTACACGTTCATGTAAGTTGTCTTTAGATACCATTGCACAGGGTAAATGATACTTCCAGACTGTTCCTTGTGTGACTCTGGGTCTGAACAGATGTTTTTGACCCCTTTTCATAAGKGGGTTGTTTGCTAAGAGAATGGCTCGTACACAGTAGGATGTCACTCTGCTAGTTTTCCTAAATAGGCAGAAAAGCAGCGTAGTGGGATTTGTTTGTTTTCTCTCTCAGGAGTTCTGAGTGTTTGTACTCACGCTTGTGACATCCCCCCTTGAGTATGCTTTGGAATAGCCAGGATGCAACATGCGGCATCGTGAAACAGCCGACAGAAAACCTTTGTGATTGTAAAGTAACATCCTATGTTTATCATTTTTTTAAATCCAAGCTAATCTGTGTTTTAAAGCATTCTGAATTGTATCTATTCACCAGATTAAATAAAAGGTAATTAAGGTGAAAATAAAGGATTGCACTTTGCAATTCTTTGAGTGCAAATGATTGTTTCTCAGAGGTGGAATCACTAATGTTTTGCAACTTTCCCCCTATAATAACCTTCTAAAACCTCCTGTGCTCTGTCATAGGAGTTAATAACAGTTTTGCGCAAGCCTACGCTCATGGGTCCACCTCTCATTGATGTTTTAGAATGAGACAAGAACTCTGAGCAGAGTGGAGGCTTCTGATACAGCAGTAACTTTAGTCCCCAAGTTTGTCCCTGAGACAACTACACAGGGTGATTTCAGTCTCACTGGCAAGAGAGGGATAAGGAATGAGCTCAGTCACTCAAAGGAAAACTCAACAGACTTGAAAATAATGCATTTGATTGCCAATATTTTGCATAGATTGCAATATGCTTAGTTAATGAATGTTAGATTAGTATGTCAATATTTCCATTCTCCAGCCTTTTAGGGAATATGGTCTACAGTATTTAGCATGAGTATGAAAAAACAAAGTCCAACACATATTTGTGCAGGGTTCAGTTTTTAAGGACAACTTGTGTTGGCCTGGAAGTTCTCAGTCCAAGTAGTGGCAGCTAAAAGATACCACAGCTGCCTTTCCAGGTCTGGAAGAGTTATAGGGCAGTTCTTCCTACATATGTTTCATGGCTTCTGCATATGTTCTCACAACCCACTTATGAAAACAGGTCAAAACCTATTGGAATTAYGATGATTTTAACCTGATTTTCTTGTTCCCATTTGGGGTCCTGCTGTGCTTGGATCATTAGGATTCTGGAGAGAGGAAAAGACAGTCTATAAATGTCCCATCTTGGGTATATGTGATGGAAGGCTTAATGAAACCCACAGCATCTCAACACATCCCAGTTTGGTCTATGTGTTCATATATTTTCCATTGGAAATAGTCCAGTTAGGACTATATCCATGTCTCTGTGAGGACTGAATGTAGTGTGTATCTAGAATCCTCATAGAATCAATAAGGTTGGAAGGGATCTCTGGAGATCATCTAGTCCAACCTCCCCGCTCAGCAGGGTCACCTAGAGCATGTTAGCCCGRGTTACATCCAGGTGGGCCTTGAATATCTCCAAAGAAGGAGCCTCCACAAMCTCTCTGGGCAACCTGTTCCAGTGCTCCGTTGCTCTCACAGTGAAGAAATTCCCCCTCACGGTCAGGGGGAACTTCCTGTGGTTCAGTTTGTGCCTGTTGCCTCTTGTCCTGTCACACGGGGCAACTGAAAAGAGTTTGTCCCCGTCCCCTTGACACCCTCCCTTCAGGTACTCGTACACGTTGATAAGATCCCCCCTCAGTCTTCTCTTCCCCAGGCTGAAGAGGCCCAGCTCTCGCAGCCGGTCCTCGTAGGGCAGGTGCTGCAGCCCCCTGATCATCCTCGTAGCCCTACGCTGGAATGCTGACAGTATAGCGTTTCTTGGAGGCTGCAACGCTTAGTGGGTTTCCTATCCCTGCCTTTCCCAACTTGTATATATTTGTATCATCAGATTTCCTGAAAGTGCTGACCACAGACCAAATTTTCGTTGTAATCGGTATTGTAAAAATGCAGAACAAGAGAGCAATTACTCCTCTGAAGAACCAAAAGCCTAAATAAAGATGAGGACCAACACGTGTATCAACTCTGAAGGAGGCAGCTTGCTTGGCTTTAGGCACCTGATTGTCTTCTCCATTGGGCCCAGCAGGGCCACTCCTGCAGGGAGAGGTGGCTGGGTGCCTAAGTACTACTTTACCAAGGCCTTAAGTTTTATTCTTTTCACATCTAATGCTCTTGACCCAGTTGAATTCTTGGTAATTAATATGCGAATCTCCCTGGATCAGGTTCATATTAGAACTGTCTTTAAATTTTTAGATTAGTCATGGAGGCTCACATGGTTTTAAGTGCAGAAGTAACTGGTCATTTCCCTAAAAAATGATGAATTTGAAATCCATTAAAACAAGATCTTTCTGTCTTATGACAAGAGCTTAATAGCTTCTTGCAGTTGTGTTTGGAAACATATTCTTTGAACTTTTGTGTAACATTCAGCCAGGATAAGGCAAACATTCTTCTCCAGTTGGTAATAGGCTGTCTAGTATCTGTAATTCGGTTATTTAGCTTTAAAATTAACTGTATATATTTGTAAGTTTTTAATTAAGATGTGTTTCTACTCTGAGCTTTTCAGAGCTTACTTAGATGAGCATCAAACACCACATAGTTTTGGTCTTTACTTTATGCCTATTAGCTTCTCCTTCTCTGCTTATAAATTTCTGATGACAGACATAAACATTTACCTCCGTAGGCATTACTTAACTCTGAGATCACTTTGTTCTATAAATACAAATAAATAAAGAGCACTTTAATGGGCGCGTTGTAAGCCAGCAGTGAAGTGGTTAAAGGTTTTTGCCTGCAGACTGGCCAGCAGGAGTTGGCGGTGTGGAGCAAGGGGGACGCCAGCCTGTCTCTAAACTTTTTGGCCCTCCCTGAGTGCAGAGATGAAGGAAGAGCCCTCTATAAATCACTGGAGATTAGAGACCCTGTTCTTGCCGACTCTGCAGGGTTGCACTGCTTAATGTCAAAGCCTCACGTATTACTTTAACAGCACTCCTTTTCTTTATTAAATCCACTTTGAAATAAAAAAATGATGATCTTTCCAGTGAGGGGGAGAAGGCCTAAAAGGATTTAGAAAGTATCTGTTATGTTACATTACTGAGACTAATAACTGCACAGGGAGTAGGTAACATTTTTGCACCATCTCAGAGAGTAAAATGAATAGACTCCACAGAGTTTTCTTCCTTCAAAATATTTATTGCTGTTGATTTTTGACTAACTTTTGTGAGCTTTTTAGTAAAGGTGGACTGAGCGTGAGCGCTCACTGGGATTTCCTTTCAGGTTTGCAGAATTAAATTTGCATCTTCATTTTTGCACGTTTTTCAGCATCTGGTTTTAGATTAATTTTTTTTTAACTTTGGATTTGTTCAAGCTGAATCTTCTTCTGTCTTTATCTCCATCTGATTATGATGAAGACATATTTTAAACAGCTGTATCTGTGTCAAATGTCAGTGTTTGCTCTTAGCCTCACTGTCTTGAGGACATAAGGAGGTTTTTAGGCGCTGAATATTTATCTGTTCTTATGGCCTGGTTTTCCTCTGGTTTGTRAAAGTCACATGAAGCATGATATTATATTTTAAATGCATAAAGTTAATGTGAATGTTTACATCTAAAATGCTCTAGTTTATTATACATGAATTAATGTTCCACATGTAATTTGTTATCTTATTTAATACATTGCATACCAGCTAACAAATATTTGAATGCAGAGGAATTGCACATACGTATTTTTTCTGCACATAAATGTTTCAGATCCTCCAGGTCATTTAGTATCCATTAGGACACTAAAGCTTCTTACTGTTTTCTCATTAATAGTCAAGTCTGTTACCACGACAAAAACAATTTCTGAGAGACGGGATTCTTTTAGAAACATCCCTGATGAAAGTCCTGGAAATCCTAACAACAAATGCTGTCAAGTTAGATTTTAACCAAGCATTTCTTTTTAACTGTGCAACATTATGCCCCAGGAATGCAGTTTTTCTTTTAGTCTCATGACTTTAAATACAACATTGGCATGAAACCCATTAAGAATAACAGATATATAAGCTTTTGTTGATGGATTCTGTTCAAATGCAGTAGAATGGAAGGTGAAAATATTTTTAGTCTTTAAACACAATAAACTGTGATTAGTTTAATTCTATACATTTGAAGTCACTTACTTCTTCACAAGCATACTCAGAGTGTTTTTCTACCCGTTCACAGTTCATTTATGGTACAGTTTTGAAGTTTGGAAATAGTTCACACCTATAAAATGTGGTTTTGCATTTGCCAGGGAAAATGAATATTGTTTTGCAATGTATCTTATCCAAAAGTTGACAAGTAACAGCTTTTTTGCTAGCTTAGTCTGACAAACAGCTTGAAGGTATCACCTTTGTAGGCGGCTGCCGCAATGAATTGCAGATATTCATTTATAGCTGTTTGTACTCTGTGTGCGCTTTCATGTGTTCAGGAATATTGCCCAGTTTGAAAGTATGAGCTCTTAAAATAACTAGAAATGGAGGTGGGGTTAAGATATTGTATAAACACAGCAAATTTCTGGGACTGGATATAGGAATATTTAAGAATACAGCCTCAGCAATTAACATTTCACAAGTGGAGTTTTTAGCTGAAAAAAGAAAAGAGCAGAAGGTTATCATAAGACCATAACCAGTGGTCCTGAAGCCGACTTTCAGACCAGCAGTTAGTGTTTTATTAGGAGAGAACAACTCTATAAAAGGAACAGGAGATTCAATCATAATATAGTGGGGTGACATGAAGGCAGCTGACAGCATGGCTTCAAAACCCATTTAAGATCCAAGAAAAGTTGCCACAAGTAATGTGCTGCAGCTGGCGAGCTCGTTTTGGAAGGAGCAGAAGCTGCCCTCGCCCTGCGGCTTTGCGTCGGGGAGCAGCCCTGTCCCGGTCCTGCGAGCTTAGCTTCGCCCTCCCTGCCACACACAGGCAGAGCCGGCAGAGACCGCTCAGCCGTCGGGGTTTCTTCCTCCCTTTTCTGAACGCGGTTTGGAGAGAAGTGGGAACCAACAGCCAGCTCGGTGGTTCAGATTGGAAAGAAAGTGAATAAAATGTTAGCTCTGAAGTGCGGTAGCGTGTGCTTCTGGTGGTTGCTGGTGTAAGCAAATGGTTCCAAGAAAGGCCATTTTGAAAAGGGAAAGTGCTCTCATTAGGAATCGTTTAGCAATACMTAAAGAAGTGAAATGCAATTTAAAAATCCTATTTTCTTCCCCTCAATTCTTCCTGAAATCTGGCGGTTTAACAATTCACCATTCTTTGCTTGCAAGTGAAACACGAGTCAGCCTTGCTGAACAGGCTAATGACCGTGCTTCGGGATTTGCTGAACGTGCCTGTCTGTTCTCTCTCCTTCTTTGATAGCCACAACTGTGAACAAAGTCCTGAGAGGTGCAGGGCGTTTATAAATCTAAGGGAAAGAAGGGAATATTTAAAAATTGTCAACTTTGGTCTGCCAAAGCTAACTTGGTTTGCATCTGTTTACGCCCAAATATGGCAAATTTGAATCATTTAGAAATAGGGTACTATCCTGTGCATGGTTTAAGAACGTGGGTTTTTTTAAACCTGGCTGCTGCATAAGTACTTCCTTAGTTGAGACAGACTGTTAAACTTGCATTCTTCGAACAAATCTGGGAGAAACCTTATACCAGCTCTCATGTAAGGAAAGCATGTGGCAGTCTGTATACATGTCCTTAACTTGAAAGTGATTGACAGGCGACTRGATGAACTTTCCAAGACTAACAGAATGATGTCCCTATTTAGAGAGAAGATTAGCCAAATTTGTACTCATTTATGATCAGAACCAAAGTTAATCTGTGTTTTGGCTGAAAATAGCATGTCATATATGGAAGCCTGTATGGAAGAAAAGGTCCTCTTCTTCCTAGTAGAAGATGATAATCATTTATGAATATACTAAATTTTATGTTAGTTGTTCTTATAAAAGTTGCTATCATTTACAAATAYATTGCACAGAAGAGAGTTCAAAGAGCAGAAGCATGATTTAGAGAAATATCACTGGTTTGATATCTCTTCCCTSAGAAAAGAATGAGTAAATCACAGGAATTTGATCTTTTCTTCATGTCCCCTTCTAAATGGACAATAGAAATATCATGTAAAGGACAATTCAGAATTAACCTGTAGGCCGTCATTGCTTCCCAACAGGGGGAAGAAGTACACAGTACTGTAGAAATCCCTCAAGCAAGCAAATCTTTCATTTTTAATTCATCTGTACTAGAAGCAGAATCAAAATAGTTACAGTAAGTGTTTGGAATTCCTTTTGTTATTAAAAAATTCCATGCCGATTGTATTTTGTGAAAGAAGCAGAAGTATAGGTAAAATTAGGAAATCCAGGCCGCCACTCTCAGCTTCAGTGTTGCATTGAATTGACTTTAAAATGGGCAGCTGGGGACACTGACRTGGACACGTGAAAAATAAGCCCCGCTGCATGAGAGGGTATCGTCCTTCTTTAAAGCCTCCTTCGATCTGTGCCCCCTTGTGAACGCTCTGGCAGTAAATAAGCTGTTGCGTGGTTTCGTGCTTTCGAACGCAGACTGAGCTGTGCTTACGCTCCTGTCCTCGCGCTCTGCATGCTTTGTTGCTAACCAAGGGGTTGTCAGTCTTGGCACCAGAGACTGCCCCATATGCCTCACGTTTACATGGATTTATGTAAGCAAAAAGATGAGTCAGTGAAAAAAACCTGTTCTTATGTGTTCCTTTTCTTCCCGCTGCTTGATTTCTTGAGTGTTTTTGCCTCCTTTTGAAATTCCGTAGTCTCTCTTTAGTGCTGCATCCCATGCAAAAAGGGATTGAATGGGGTGAGTGATTTAGGAAGCTCTCTCTTTTGCTTGCATGAAGGTCGTTTTTTGTTGTTTTGTTTGCAGACCCCCATCCCACTCCACCCAGATTAATGACTGAGAAGGTAACATAAAACGTAAAACGTAACTTCCTAGTTTGGCTCCTAGGGAATATAAGGCCGCAAGAAGGTTGGAATCATTAGCAAAGCAAGTATCTGTCATCCTGAAAACAAGACAGCTTAAAGATTATGTACTGATTTCACACTTAGTATAGCATAGCATTACTAGTGCAGAAACTGTTGGAGAATAAGCTGAACACTCATTTGCAGATAAACCTTCAGGGGGGTAATGTCCTAAAAAGCCACTGAAATTGGATATCTGGAAAATGAACTCATTTTTAAGTGGGTCACAACATCTGTGATTATCTTGTTGGGATTACTAACATGATCATGCTGTGGTATCATTTACGGCTTCCTGTGGACCTTGCCATTCTGCGCCGAGGTTTGCAGGGAGTGCATGTAAATAGTCTGTGGCTTGAAGAGTACTGGTGGGTCTGGCCAGCACATACACAGCTTGCCTTAGTGGGTGGGTGGAAAAAATATGTCAGGATGGTCTAGAAATGCTGGATACATCATCCCTTGTTTAAAAATACTGACTTTGATTTTGAAATAGGCATGACTTCTGACCTGTTGTTTCCCACCTATTAAAATAATATCACTCTGCAGCTTCCTAAAACAATCCGATACTTGTCTGTGCTTTTGTCCTCCCTGTTTCTAGGAGATGGTTTGTGTGGTCCTGAGGCTCGAAAACTGGTTAGAAAATSCCAGGGAATTTATTTTAGAAAGCACCTGGAACTTTGAGTCAAGCTGAGTTGTGGACATGGATCTTCCTTTTCTTGTCATCACCAAAAGTCCTACTGAAGCAGGGTCCTTTGGATTGGGGTAGGGAATAAAGTATTATTTCTATGAACAGTACAGATAGTAGGCCAGTGGCAAAGTTTAAAAGAAACTGAAAATTGAAATCTCCCCACGTAATCGTATTCATGCTTCTTTGAAAGACTTACTGTTGTTCTCATTGGTCGACTTCGTGAGGATGACATACATTTCAGACTTTTGTATCATTATAACCTAGTGCAGGTTCACATCTTCAAACAGGAGACAATTACCTTTATTCACTGCCTCGCATTCAGCAAGATGAGTCCTGCACACATWATTGGCAAGGCTCCTGAGCCTTTATGGATAAGCACTGTGATGACACACAGGTGGGATGCTCTGTAGCTAGATACAGCCTGTTTCCTGACGTTGCATCCTGTTGGTTTGTTAGTCAAAGGAGATGCTATTTAGTGTCATTTGTATCCTTCTTTCACCCTATWGTCAGAGTCATATTTCATTCTCCCTCACAAAACCCCTTCTTGGGTATGTTTGTGGGGCRAACAACACAGGATTTTAATGTCTTAGCAGTTCTTCCTACGTTGCCTTCTGAAAATGGTGCCKCACTGTAGTCCTCTAGACACTTCAGGCTATACATGTGGTGTTTTAATCCTTGAAAGATGTGGGAATCCTCAAAACTATGTGCTGGGATTTGGGGTGGAATCTCAATTTCCTTCCTCTCAGATAGAGCACGATGAGAAAAGGACATACCGGTTGCCTGAACCATCTGTTAAAAACCATCCTGGATAATTGTAGCCCAGAGCAACCACTGCACTCCTCCCAGCCAGAAGGTGAGACAGGACAGGGAGGAGAGTAGTCTTGACTCGAGAAGCCTGGGAAATCAGCATTCCTCACTCCTTCATGCTAGTAGCAGTTTTATGGCAAAAAATACTCTTTGCTGAGGGAACCTGGGGAGCAGTCTGCGCTCCCATAATAGTTGTCTYGAAAAGATTTAGACATGTAATTGATTGAAACTTAAAAATGTATAACGCATTCAGAAAAAGCCATCTTCTGTTAGAATAGTTCTGTAGTAAGAAAAAAGAAGAAACAAAACCCAACCTTGGAGATTATACATTCCTTTTATATATAACACTTCACTTGGAAGTCGGTCTCTTGTCTTTGGCCAAGCGTAGCCCTCTCAGTTGTTGTCGAGGTAGCAGACAAATCATTATAATTTGGAAAAATTAGTCCCAATTTAAATTGGTTGCTTTAATAAAGCAGTAGCAACAGAGGTCGTAGGCCCCTTGGTTGTTTCATGTCCCGCAGTGAGCCGTCCAAACAGTGTTGCTCAAGAGGAGCCAATCCCAGACAATAGCATGCCCCCAAGTGAGTGTTTACCTAACATTGTTTTTTCTTCCCATGCTACATTGTTTCTGTTCAGACCCTCCCAAAAGATAAAATAGGAAATGTTAAAATACGTAGAAGAAATAGAGGGCAAAACAGCATGAAGAAAGATTGATTCTGGTTCAAACTTAGGAAAAAAATGCAATGTATTCTCAAAACTGGAAAATGTTCAGGTTTCCAGTAATGTATATCAGGTTAGCTTAGAATTGCTTAATTATTTTTAAAGCCTAAAACATAATACAGGAACATGCAGAAAACTGGAATATATCATGAGATATGTTAAGTAGTGATTTGAAGAGTTTTAATATGTACTTTATAAAGGTCATCCATATACACGGTGGCCTTGCACAGTAACTCAGAAAGAAAGAGGTTTTGTCATGAAGCATGACAAAGCAATTATTGATCTAACGTAAAGGGAATGTGCTAAAAAAGCACAAGGGACAAATGGAAGAAGGATAGAACGTGACAAGGAGGTGGAAGGAGAGGCCAAGGACAGGTTACCAGAGAAGTGGGCTCCAATCCAAATACCCCAGATGCAAAATCCCTCCATTTTGGTAAACTTGGATTAGCATTTAAGAACAAACAGAAGAACACAGCTGGCCTTCTAGCTCTATCATTGATTAAACAATATCTGAAAGTCTTTGAAGTTTGGCGAAGTTTGGGGAGTTCAGTCTTGCAGTTTATCTRGAAAGTTTGAAGTACTCCTTCCTGGTTTTCTGTTTTAGCACCTCTGTAAATGGTCTTTCTAATGAGCTAAATATATACAAAGGTGCAGGGAAAAACTCAGGATTTACAAAAGCCCTGTAGTAATCATACACAAGGCAGTTTTTAGGTGCTCTATCCTGAGAAACCAAGACATTGCCCTTTCCATGCAGTTTGCCCTCTAGCATCACTTTAGTCTTCCTGCTCCTAATGTTCATGTTCGTGAGAGAGATTTTCCTAACCAGAAAATTACCTTCCCAAGCCTGATTTGCACAGCATTTTTTAATAGTTAGGAGGGAGGAGAACTTAAGTCCTGAATTTCATCCATTATTGGTAGGTGCAGTTGCAGAATTCACTGCTGTGGATTCTCTTTTCATCTGGATTTCTCAAGTGTTTTGTTTCCCTCAAATTCTGGGGAGCTGAAGATACGAAGCTCCTTCCTTTCAGTTACCTTAACATACTAACGGTTGTTCTTTTCTTCCTGATAAATTCTCACTAAATCATTCGATTTGAAGTTTGATTTATAGTCTGTCGGAATGGACTTTCTTTTTGCCAGGGTTGCAAATTTTTAGCCCCATCCTGAGAGGTGTTTTGAAAGCCCTTAGCAATTCCTCTCATTGATATCAGTGATTAAAATTTTCCCTTAATTCACCATTATTACTCCCTGTGGATTAATCTACATATAATGGGTTGTGTGACTGTCACAATCTAATATATTTCTCTGTACAGCATCTGCCATGAGGCAACCAGATACAGGAGCATCCTAATGCTCTATTTGAAAGTTTTGGCATCAGTATGGTGGAGGAATTGAAAGCACAAATCTCTGATGAGCTGTGTGCGTAGGAAAAAAGAGTTTTCATTGGCACTGGAAGCAAGACTGTGAAATCATATACAATAGTTACTTAGTCTGTGTTAACCTCAAAGCAGCTAGTTCTCTCTAGGTAGCAAACCATTGGTGATATAAATTACAGTTTTACTAACTGRCTTCAGAGTGAAATCAAAAAGACTTTTACTGGGAGTTTTGCTGGAGTAAAATCTCTGGACCTTCAATGACAAGCGTGAATTTTGCTTGCTGTGTTACACTTTAGACAGTCAAATCMCGAGTGTATTAAAATCTGTGGCAAAACTGTCACCAGCTTCAGTGGACACAGGTCTCTYTCTTCGGATTAAAAGATAGAGGACCATTTGCTCTGGGATCTTAAGTAAATTGTAAAGAAACACTTAAGACTTCAAAAAGATACATTTTTGTTTGTTGTCTTGTCTGTTGTTAGCAGGCAATGGATATTTCTTCTTCAGATCGTTTATGATGCCAACTTCCAAAATGCCAACTTCATCTAACAACTAAATTGTGTTCTTGTTTTGGAACTCTTAGTTATAACAAAATAAAGGAGATCAACAAGTTCCTGGCTTAAAGATTAGGATGTTATTTTTCAGAGCAATTGAAACAGCTTTTTGAATGTGGATATCTGTAACACCATGAAGGAGATCCTAGAGCGTATCTAGAGCATTAGCTAGATGCCTTTATTCAACATTTATAGGAAAGGCTATGAAAGTTATCTGTCTTCCATTGATAAACATCAACTTGCCTTTACATATATTAGTGCATATCAAATGAGTTATAAAAAGTTTATTGACAAGRTTTCTAGTTCGAAATTAGATGTTTGAAATACGAACAACTGCCTTTTTTGGATGACTGATTGCCTTACTGAGGGGTGGCTTTCTGGGGCAGAGAAGCCTCATCCTACAAGCGAAACACTGATTCTCTTAGGCTGAGTGTTGGGCAGAGCACAAAGCCCAGCTTGCTGATGATCTGCAACAAGATGCTTCTCTCCTGTTGCCTCAGTTTCCCTCTATATTAAATGAGGTTGCAGTGGTGCGACTATCTTTCTGAAGTGCTTTGGGATCTATGAATAAAAGCTGCCATACAGCACCTGGAAATTATCATCGTATAAGTTATATTTAATGGTTGACTGTTCATACAGTTCAGAAACTACAACAGTATCTCTGTATTTTGCAGCGGCCACTGAAATCTTTATGGCTAATCTGAACAGGATGTTATAAACCAACTTGATACCCCAGATGACTCTGTGCAGATGCTGAATAGAGACATCTTCCTTATCAGTTAAAAAAAAAGAAGAAAAGAAAAGAAAAGAAAAGAAAAGAAAAGAAAAGAAAAGAAAAGAAAAGAAAAGAAAAGAAAAGAAAAGAAAAGAAAAGAAAAGAAAAGAANAGAAAAGAAAAGAAAAGAAAAGAAAAGAAAAGAAAAGAAAAGAAAAGAAAAGAAAAGAAAAGAAAAGAAAAGAAAAGAAAAGAAAAGAAAAGAAAGATATGCAGCCTAACAAAATTGTTTAAAAGAGCTGGCAAACTAACAGTTATAGAAACCATCTGAAACAGTTTTAACATGGAAGAAGTTGTGATTTTTTTAAAGAAGTAATAGCTCACTTGCAGATAAGTTTATTTTAAATTAAATAATAAATTATAATAAATTATTTTAAATTAAGCAATTAAATTATTTTAAATTTAGTCTGGATTTGCTTCAGGTAGATTTATATCGTGAACTTTACACCCCCAAGTTCATGAAAATAGTTTTAGACTAGTTAGCATAACAGAGTTTATTAAAATCCTTCCATTACTTTGACCACTGGTCTTAATATTTCTGCCCTCTCCTTTCCCCAGACAAGATTTTAGGAAATTCTGATCTAACATGCTTATTCCCTCCTTCACTTTTCTAGAGAGSGGTCGAGTCCCCCAGAATTCGAGCTCGTTCGTGCCATTCTCGGATGCTGCACCTTCCCAGCTTGCTGTCATGCACTATTTCACTTTCACTCTTCCTTCCCTTGCATCCCCTTCCTTGCCCTTCCTTACACACTCTCAAGTAGCTGTTCCATTAGGTTTGCAAAAGGTCTCTCACTGCTTTTCCAGCAGCACATTGTTCCTTCCCTCTGATCCATCTCAAAACTTATGTCTTCTAGGAAATGCTTCCTCCTTTGCTCTCACTAGTAATCTCTGCCACATCCTCCTGTACCGTTGGTTCTGGGTCCTGTTTTCTGTCCTAAGTTCTGCAAGGCAGGGAATGTGTCTGTTCAGATTGTTCTGTACCATATATATATTTTAAATATCATTCTATGAAATGTTACTCATATTAGAGCCTTGAAAAAGAGAATATTAAGCATTTACAAATTTTTACCAATACACCTCCTGTACTTTGTAACATCCTCATTTGAAAGATAGAAGATGTGGAACAAGAGGCAGAGCGACTTGCCTAGCATCAACTTGTCAAGCTAGTGTAGATCACAGATAAAAGCTTAGTTTCTGAATATCAGTAAGGTCCTGTATCTACTCTGCTATAAAATAATAAATATTGGAGAAAAGCCTGTGGGTTGGTTTGTAACCCACCCAATACTGTTTAGGAAATGAAATGAACTGGAACGTTTGATTCTGCAACTTTCAGCTATGGAGGCTTGTTTGATAGATGAGCTGAATCTTTATATTTGTTTTTAGAAGTGTGTTTTATCCAGCTGTAGGTGTGTGTCTGTGTATATATGGGTATTGTGTAGAGATGTTTATCTATTCATATATTTACAATGTGCCTATGTACACATGCCRTACATGAAAACACTAAAGTAACGTGACCAGATTTGTATTGCTTACTCACCACAAGTGAWAAGAACTCACTTGTGTGATACTGCAGCAAAAGTGATAATAAAAAGGATGAATTTTAGGCCCATAGTTATGGTTATACATAAACATRTACGCGTATTTGTGAGCGAGAGTGAGATGCGTGGGAGATAAAAGAGAACAAATGGACAACTTATAATTATGCGTATTTTAGTTCATCTGGTATCCAGATGATCATCCTCGATTCTGACGGTTTTGACAAATCAGTTTATTAGAACTGTAAATGTAACCCAGGACTGTGCAGTAGGCAGTGGAACACTGATTTTTTTTCATATTATATTCAGTCATTTCATTATTGGAGGTAAATACTGCTTGTACTTAGAAACACAACAGCTGGTCTCATGTGAGAAGGCAATCCACAGATTAACTTGCCAAATGTATTACCAGTTCATTTCACTAGACTGAGAACCTAAGGGTATTTTAATAGTTTTGACCTTGATCAGGCAAGAAAAAAAATGCCCTCATTCTCAAGTTGAACCTGCGACTTGAACACTGATCTGGTCTACTGCGACGTGGAGTGCGTCCCAGCAGGCCTGGGCCGCTGCCCTGTGAAGCGGACGGAGGACTTCAAAATACCAGGGTCAGCCCCTGTGTGAAAAGGTGTGATGGGGAGTCTCAGATTCGCTGGAAGATGAGACACCTCGGTGACTTCTGCCRCTGGCTCCACGGCTGTTTGCGTGGAGGAGCCGAGGAGAACTGCTACCACGTAAATTTGCGCTTGGGAAAGGAGGAATTTTCAATCGTGTGTTTGCATCTCTAGTTTGGCTTTAACGTAGATTTTTACATAACAGATATCTTTGGTTTTAAAATCAGAAGGGCGGAAGGGCGGAAGCTCTTCGCTCTACCTCAGAGCCGTTGCTTCTCCCGCTTGCAGAGACGTTGCTGCCGGCTGCCCGGGCGCGCGGGGCGGGCGCGCTGCGGGTGCAGAGCACCCCAGAGGGCGGCGAGCGCCCGGAGCTGGGGGGTGAAACTGCCGCAGCTCCTCAGAAAGACGCTGTTTGCTCCGGCCGAGGGGGTCGGGGCGCCGAGGCCCTTCCTGGCCCGGGGCGGCGGGAGGCCCCGGGGGCCAGCCCAGCGCTTTGCTGCGGAGCCCGAGGCGGGCGCAGCGCCGAGGGCGCTCGGGGCACCTTCCCCGGCTTTGCTGCAGCGGGAGGGGGGCTCGAGCTCCGCCGAGGGGGTGAGGCCTTCCTCCGCGGCCGGCTCGTGCGCTGGCCGCTTCGCCCGCTCCTGCTCCGCGCCCAGGGCAGGGGCGCAGGCGGTGGAAGGAGGAGGGCACCACGGTCCTGCCCGCTGCGGCCTGGGGCAGGGGCGGCGACGGTGTTTTGTGTGTACCCTTTCCTTCCCGAGCTTTTCAAGAGCGCCGGAGTCGCTGGTCATCAATTCTCTGCAGGAACGYGTAGAAACAATCTCGTTTTGAGATGTGGGGCCGCCAAAAAATGTTGTAACGCATTTTCCGTAAAAAAACACCTCTTCTTTCACAGTCCTGTGACTGTTTTTCAAAACAGCTTCTCCTCACATCTTCAAAATCCCTTCCCTTCCCCCATCATCTTTGAAGTGAGAGAAACCAGACAAGTATCAGGATTTTTTTWAACTTTTTAGTAACATTTACCAGATTGGCAAGTAGGGATTTGCRTTGAGTTTCCCCTCTTCTGCGCTGTTGCCGTAGAACACGCAGCGAAACGCGGTGCCGTGCACAGCCCCCGGGCTGCTCGAGGCTCGTGGCGAGCTCTCGCCTCCTGCAAAGGAGGAGCAGAGCCGCGAGCTCGGGTCACGGCACCGAAACTCCTGCCAGTTGGTCTTTAAACCTCCTGGTATTTTGCAGATCTACAAATTACTTTGTCAAATGACAGCATACATACATGTAACGTTTCATTTTGTGTAAGACAACCAGTGAAACTTTACAGTGCAGACTAGATCCTGCCATCTTTGATCCTGCAAATGGTCCTTCTTTTCCATGAGGTCCAGTCGACTGTAATCACAGTTTAAGATACAAGTTATAGATTCCTTCATTTATACTTTATTTTGATTACCTATCTGTATTTCTGCAATATTACAAGCTACTTTCATCCTGTTTAGAAATCGGTATTTACCACTTCCAAGCTAATCCTTCAGGCCTGATGCAGATGAAATGGCCGCTGGTGACTGGGACTGTAAAATTTGAATGGTTGGAACAGAGGTTTGTATGCTCCAAAAGAAATGGGACCTAAGCTGTTTTGCTGTTGGATTCAATAACAGCTTTTTTTTCTTTTTTTTTTTCAGTATAATTAGACTATGCAGAGAGATCCCAATTTTTCATTCAATACCATTTAAAGTGAAAATAGAGGCTCTTCATTCCAAGGTTTCTTTGTGTTTAGAGTAATTCAGAATGTAATATTACTGAATTTTTAAGCTTAATTTAATAAAACAAGGCAAGAGTAGTTTCCTTATTGCTTTATTCACAAACCATGCTTACTTTTTCATATTAGCACAGATTTGTGTTTCTTAAGATTTTTAGGGTGATTTAAGCATCCGTTAATGTCCACTTAAACATGTTTTTACTAGTTTTGACAGGTAATTTCCTGAACACACYGCCACTTTCTGCCCTTATATTCTTAAGGCAAATTTTGTTCCACCAACACYGATTTTCTAATTTGTTCACTAAATTTTTTCTTTGATTCTATTAGCTGGCAATGAAGAAAGTTGAGTTTCCATTATCAGATCAGATCGATAAATCTGAAGGAGAGAAAAGAGGAAACCTCGGCTCAGGGGAGTCCCAGTCAGCAAACATTTACTGATAAAGAAAACACTCGTATATCTGACACGTCATCAGCTCCCAATGTTTGCTTACACCCAAAGTGCTTGTTGCTACAAGAAGCGAACGCACTGCTACTGGAGCTGTATTTCCCCAGTCTCTCCAAGAGCTGCTTTTAGTCAGAGCTTTGTTTATGAAATGCCAAGTTAAGCACAGCAGAGACTGATTTTTTTAAGGAGTATTCCTTAAAATATCAGTGATTTTAAAGGGACACTTTCAGAAACCCAATTTAATTTAGCACACATGACAAAATTATGTTCTCCTGACAGTGGCAATGAATGAATGCTTCCTGTGTTACAGAATTATTTTGCAACTTTGCTGTCACAGTGGATGAGATACAGAAACATTGTTATATCATTAATGTGGTTCATAGTTTTCTGGCCCTGATAATACAACTTGATTGGTATCTACTGTTGTCATTAGAATTAGGTATTAATTTAAGAACATTTCCAAAGTTAGAATGATATTGATAAGAGGGGGAAGTAATGATAGTGAAGAATTAACCTTATACTGAGATATTCGTAGAGTAGTGCTTTTTACTCAGTGCTCTGTCTTGGTTGTATTTCAGATATGCTGTTAGTCTTGTGAGCTGGGAAATCTTGAAACAAATACTTTAGGTTCAGTTGTGGTACCTCCACTGGGAAACATTGTCTACACAGCAAGTCCTAAGGGGATGCATGAAGTTACTTGAATGCTTTGGGCCTGGATTTAAATATACTTGTATTTAAGTATCTGTGAAGGAATGAAAACTTGTTTATTTTGCACAGTCTGTTACTTAATTATTCAGCAGGCCTCTAGCAACTGCCTTAAAATATGAAATCACTTGCTCTTACTTCTTTTTTCTTGTCTTGCTGTTGTGGCAGTTGATTTGCAACATAYAACCATTGGCTGCTGGAGTTGTGCCTCTGCAGGTGAATTCCATGTTCCGGCAGGATGTTCATTCTATGTGGCCATCTGTTGTTAGATGAACATTGTTTTCTCTTGTTATTGCCTTAAAGAATGTAGTAAGTGTATGGCTTGGTGTGTGAGCAGGTTCTCTTTGCGACAGAGTTTAAAATCATCTCAGCATCTTTTGAGTCAGAACCATGTTTAATGCTGTTGTTATACAAGGAGCCTGAACATGTTATAGACAACTTTAAAATAATGTTACACTTTTAAGTAGGGATTTAAGCTATCTATCTGTTCTGTACAACATGAAGAAGCACTTAGACCAGGCAGATGTCCTAAGTGTCATTCTAGGAAGCGCACAGTTTGCAAACCATTCTTTGAAATGAAGACCAGCTCAGCTGTGAATCTTAGCAGAGTTGCTCTGAAGGGTTTACCTACTTTGGTTTCCCTCATTTTAATTAGATCTTGTAATTTACAGTAGATTAGGGCTTCACAGTATAAATTGGGTGAAAGTCAAGATCTTCCCTCAGAAGATTGGAGACCCTCTATACACTGATATCCCTAATGTTTGCTCATTATTTTTGCAGGCAAAAAGAGATTTAGCTTTGTTTATCTGTGGGATTAGTTGTTGGGATTGGCTTTGAAGCTCTGAGGATTATATTATGATGCTTGTGCACAACACTTAAGGAAATCTTTGCATTCCAGTAAGCACAAATGGTGCTTGTCTGTATGGTAAAAATAGTTAAATGGGAGCAGTGAAAGTGGCAGCTGAAGTGCTCTGAAGGCTGAAGCCTTCCCTATGTCCATTGTGGACCACAAGAGGAGAAACCTCCCTGCTCCAGTTGTCCAGGTCCTTACCTGGAAGCTTCAGGGCTGGTCGGACACATCCGTCTCAGTTCCTTCAGTCTTCTGGTTTTGCTTCTCAGCTCCCAGTGAGGACCTGGACTGTTTGGGGTGGGGAGAACCATGTCATTTGAATTTCTCCTATAGGAGCTAGGGTGAGACCACCAACAAATTCCTTGTAGGCTACTGTAGTGACAGATGGTAACTACTTTCAATCATGACGAAGAGGGCTGGATTTAAACTAGTGATTTAGAGCTGAAAGTCTCTATATCCTATTCCCCTGAGCCCTCAAGTACTCTGTGCACACCTCATTAGTTTGATGGGTGAGATACTGTTTTTATTCTACAGTTTTTGCCAAATGTCTGCCCTTTTTGTCTGATTCACTTTCTCCAGGAACTCCATTTAATAAATCTAAGTCTAATTTGAAAGTACGCCATTAACTGAGAAAAGGGTCATTCCAATTTTTAAAGCCTGTTTCACGCTCAGCCCCAGTATGGTGTTGAAACTAATTCYACATCTTTCTGATGTGGGCTCCAGCTGATGTTGCTTGTCTGTAGATGCAGTACGCTGCCTGTCCTTGCTGCCTTGACTACTCCAGATAGAGATGGGGAGATGCTGGCAGTTTTTCTGGCTCAGCTGGATACAAGGCGTGTTGTGTCACCCCGGGGCATTTCTCAGGACTTTCGGTGAGCCGGCTGCGTAGACCAACACTCTTGCTCACAGTTCAGCTGAGCTTTCTGCTGCATGTGAATATAGTCACCCTAAATGAAAATAATGATCACGTCCTGCCCGAATATTTGCACTTAATGATTATATAATGGACTGTACTCTGAAGGACTCCGTTTTCATAGAGCTAAGGGAGTGCCTTCCTCAGCCCCGTGCTGAGTTTGGAGGGCTTGGAGGAGCACTAAAGGAAGTTACTGAAGCTGAGCAGCACTTAATACATTGAAACTAGAGCTGTCTGAGTTATATTCCATAAGATCAAAATTGGGGTCAGAACCTAAAATGATTYTGAGGATATTGAGAACCATATACTTAAACCACCTGTACTAGAAGTTAATGCAGTAATAAAAGAATTTAAAGCAGAAATAGGAATATATATCTGATAAAAATACAAAAAAGCTAGTCTGCTTCATAACATTTTAATGTTTCTTCTTAAGCTCAGCAATTTATTAACCAATAATGTCCTAATTTYTTTTTATTATTATTATCTTTATTTTTTGCATTTTAGTGTTTATTCCTTTTTCCTTATTTGGGTTATAACGTCTCATTTTTTTCTGTCCTTTCCTCTAGGARTAATGAAAACCAAAAATACCACGCAGTAATGAGAAACAATAGTGTACAAAGATTAACGTCACAAACCCATCACTGACCTCAATAACATTTCACAACATTTAGTTTTCATTACAGTGAAATGTTACTGCATATTTTTTACATGAACTTCTGAAGAAAAATATATGATAGGGCTTTCCAAAAGTACACATACGTTGGGAAATAAGACTTTTAAATCAAGAGTTTTACACATATACYAATCACATTTGACGAATCAGATGTATGGTATTAATTACTCTGAACAYACAGCAAAACATCTTAAAGATTTTCAGCATGTCTGATACAGACACATGTCATGCATTCTTCAAAAGATGCATTCAGACTTCTAATGCTATTTGCTCCCCTTTGGATGATGAAAGAGCATTCAATTTTTAAATTGTATTTGTAAAAAGTATTGCTTGGCATAGAGTTTAGGAAAGAACATTTAGAACAGGTTGATCTGTAACACCACAAGCAGTCTGTTTTCTATCAATGATTCCTAGCCAGCTTATTAAACAGATTTATACAATGAAAGAATCTAATAACAAAAACATTCACCTCCTTTATTACTTGGCATTATTTATGGCTCTTACTTTTTTTTAGCTACCTTTTTATATATCAGAATCTGCCAACATTGTATTTATAAAGTTTATGTACTAGAAGCATTTGTTGGGCAGGGATTTGGGTTATTTTACGTTTCTTTCCTCCTACACTTATTATTAATAAATCTGCACAAATGCTTGTAAAGATTTAAAAAAGAAACAATTCTGTAGAAATGGGATTTTTAATGTACTTACATTTTAGATTTCTCTCAATTATAATCAAAAATAACGGCACTTATGATAGAGCCTATTCTAGGGTTCATTGTATTACCTAAAATCTCCAAGGTTGAATCATAGATCAGGAAGTGCTTGCACACTGAGAAATTAAAAGTTCCCCCTAAGACTCTCCAGTAAAATCTCTAAATATCTATAATTGCTATCCAAAGAACAACTTTGTCTTCGAGAGTTCCTTCCTTTCTTTCCTCCTTCCTTCCTTCTTTCTGTCTGTCTTAAGGCAACTGTGCTACAATGGCGCGTTTGTGGGCCCCGGCGGGGAGGTTAATGAGAGCCCCGCGCGGGCCCTTCCCGCTGGCAGGGGCAGTTCCTGGCTGGCGCGTTGAGGCAGGGCTGGGCCTGGCWCGGGACGGAGATACGTTCTGCCCTATAGACTGTGCCTTCCTGGCAAGCCGGAGTTGCAGCTCCAGCAGCGGCCGGGGCAACCTCTGCGGAGGGACCTGCTCAGGGACGTAACAACCTGGCGGTGAAGCCGGCGTGCTGCAAAGCTGCTGCTTCCTTTGATGCTCCTGTGTACACAAGACAGGACATTTCCTGGAGCTAGCAATGCTGTAAAATGCCACCCCTGCGTTCAAGGAGGGAACTAAAGGCTCATGTTTAAAAAAGGCAGTTGGAAGTCTTACTGCAGCAAATGAATTTAAATTCGCGTGCACAGACTGTGAGAGCAGTAAGCATGTGGAGGAGGTGGCGTTTTCAGGCGGCAGCACCCCTGGCCGAGGGGAAACAGTTAAACCCTTAGAGAGTCATACAGCGAGGGTGGGGATCTGCGGCTTCACCGCGCAAGCAATAGCAATAAACGCCTGAAATAAATAAAAGGTGGGACACAAAAGCATGGCAAGATTTTTACTGCATTCTCTTGATAGAAAGTTCCAGATATTTGTAACACACCTGACCGTACGTGCTTCCCGTGACGCCCGTTCGGAGCGCGGTATGGCCGCCGTCTGGGGCGGGCAAGCCTCTCGCCCCCCAGGTGAAGCGTTGCTGCTTTCCCGGCTAATCGGTCCGGGAAGGGACGTTCTGCGCTCGGCTCCCGCTTTGCTTTTGTTTCACACTTGCAGAAACGTTGCCTCCCGCACGGCCGTGTTCTGGCTACTTCAGAAGAAAAGCTTTATTTTTCTACTGAGGTTAACCGAGCCTCATTACATTTTGCTGTGCTCAGCAGTTAAGGCTAAAGTTCACAAGAAATGTGATTACACACTTACTTTTAATTGTAATTAACTGCAAGTAAAGAAGCAAAATAATCCAGCTACTTTTTTGTTGAACTAAAACATTATATGTAACGTGACAAAGAAAGCAGCTTGCCCTTCAGCCATTAATTTTAGCAGCTCTGTTATTCCTAAATTACATAAGCCTCCGGTGTCAGAGGGGAAACAATATGAATCAGTTCAGATATTTCACTGAAACAGGTTGCCTGTGCTTGTGTCAGAATTTGCAAAGCTTTTGAAGCACTTCAGATTATGATAAATTAGCAACGTGTAATTAAGAAATTCAGGAACTCCAAATAAAGAGGTCATGAGTGAAAAATGTTGGTAATGAATTACAAGTGTCTCTGAGTTCGTAAGATCCATATATAAGCTTAGCCTTTTGAAGGGAGTCTTTAATTGCAAAAAAATGTTTGGAGAAGTGAAAAGGTATGGCAAGGAAGTTGAATGTAATGCCATTTTAAGGAGTCRCACGGAGCAATAAAAAGACAGTATTTGCCTGTAAACTGTAGGAAAGTCACATACATATACACATGTAGATGAATGTTCAACGTAAGATGAAGATGGGAAATGTTTTAAACCTCTTACGCCTAACTGTATTCAGTGAKTATTATCTGGAGTCCAGTTCTGACTGTTTGCCCCCAGTTGTGACAAATGCAGTTCTTCCTGAACTCTTTATTTAGTTGGAATCAAACTGGTATTTTCTGATATTTGAGATTTGCCTATACCATGGTCACTTTTCTTGCATACRTGGTAGACAGCCAGCCCAAAAAGAACTGAGGAAGTGTGAGGATCAATGGTACCATTGGTGACAAATAAAGAAGTTGAACCAATTCTTGAAAATGCAGTGAAATGTCAGATATCCATGTTTAAACTCTGTACTAAGGCAGGCTTTACTTCTGCTGCTGGCACTTACACAGCCAAAAATCCAAGCTGTCATGGACCTTGGCAACATTGTTAGGGCGATCTTCATTTAAAGATGAACTATTCTAGAACAATTTCTCCACTGTATCTGACACAAACAGGCTTTTCTTCAACACCAGACGTGCATGTCTTCCTGCTCCAGCTATTTTTTTCTTGAACAAACATATGTATTGTGGCCAATGCAAGGAAAATCCCACTCACTATTTATGTTTGAGTTCCCTATGTCCCATTAACAATATCCCAGTGTACTCATGGCAGTATAGCATCTTGATCCAAATCCAGCTCTGTTTTCCTGGATTCCCCTTTGGAGACTTAAGTGCCACAAAGCAATTGGTATTATTTAGTGACCTTCCATCCCAGAGGCTCTATTTTTTGGCCACTGAAGTAGTTTCCAGACCCTCTTTACAATTCTTGCTAAAAAGGAAAGATCACCTCTTACTGTGAATCTCAAGTAAGAACATTTGCAATGGCTGAAACCTGGTTATGTTAAAGGATTTTAATTGCTGTATCCTATGACTCTTCTGCATAGCAAGGGGCTCTCGTTTTGGTGATGCTGCTGGGCACTGTGCAGAGAATGGCTACATGTGCACTATTTGAATGTACTTGAAGCAGCATATAACTATCAAAGTGCAAAATCCTTCTGTAACTTGAAAAAGGAGCCAACTGCTGATGCATTTCCTGCGAGGTTGTTTTTCTTTGTTGCAATATATAGATATCGATGCGGGCACACAGGTACTTGTGTTTGAGTATATTGCGTGCGTGYGTTTGAGGGCCAAATGCCAAGATTGATTTGCTGAGTGATTTGTGTAACTAATAATGCAGAAAAATAACAAAGTACTGAATGCTCACCCCACAGATGGATTTGAAGGTAAGAGAAGAAGAAGCCGCAGCCCTGCCTGGCTTGCCTGAGCGCTGTGCTCTGCAGGGCTGACACGGCCGAGCGGCTCCCYGGCCTCCCCCGTTCAGACGGCACCTATACTTGCTCCTCTGCAATCCAYGCAAAAACAAAGCAGTGACTGGACTGAAGAGGTTTTAGAAAAGAGCRAAACAGGGCAAAAATGGCACTTGGCAGAATCACGTACATTAAAAAGATGTGCCCAAGCAAAAAGTCCCACAATAACACTTAGGCATTGCCAGCGATTAGAATTATCCACTCTTTTTTTAATGCATTTTGATATTTCTTTAGATGACTGGATAGCCTGTAGCTAATGCTTCAAAAAAGTAGCGTAAAGAAATCCCCTGCCCCGACGTACATTCGGCAGCCGAGCTCCGAACGCGGAGCTTCGCCTCCTCCTCGGCGCCCGCTTYCTCGCGGCTGCTCTGTGGTTTTGCGGGCACGAGGCTGCACGGGTCTGCGGCCCCGCGACAGCCGCCGACACGTCTGCTGGCCGCCTGCTTCCCCGCGCGCCCGGCTCCGGGACGCTCGCCCCTTCGCCTCGCCCCGCTGCGGCAGCCCGAGGGCCCCGGCGCGCGGGAAGGTTGGGTGCCGCGGCGGCGCTGCCCCCGGCCGGCCGCCCCCCGCGCGGGGCTGCGCCGTAGCATCCAGCRCTGCGAGAGCCCCGGCTAAAACCTGCCGGGGACCTGGAGTCGCAGAGCAGCTTTCCCTGTGTCCTGTGCAACCACAGGCAAAAGCATTTCGTAAGTGAAAAAGTAGCCGGTCTAATCTGTATCGACGTTGGTGCGGTGGCCAAATCTGGCTCTGTGTGTGTTATAATGCGACATTAGATTAGTTACTGTCTCTGAAATTGCTGTCTTTCAGGCCCTGTGTAGGAAGGATCATGGTATTTTTCATAAATCATTTTTTTCTTCTTTTACCGTTTAAAGGATAATASTTCTGCAGCTTTGCAATTGTTTTCTGAGGCAGTAATCTTGTTCGATGAGGATAAACTGTGAGGCCAAAAGCAGCGTACTTTGTCTCCAGAGAAGCCAGTTATTACTGAGGAAATCTCTACAAAACATCAATTATCACTACTGTAACAGGGGTTTTTAAAATGGCAAGGTTTTAGGTGACAAAACATCAAAGATACGGACTAGATTTTACSTCGGTAATAGTTCACACCAACAGGCCTGTGAAACTGAAATCTATAATTGGTGAAATTCCTCTGAAATCAGTTCACAGTATTCTGCATAAAGTTYGCTTAAAAATCAACAGCGCAAACATCGGTGCACAGTAGCGGTTTGGMGGGTCTACGAGCGCTGGCTGGGACGGGCGCAGGCTGTTCTGCCGGGGCGGGGGCCCGCTCGGGACCGCGCGGCGGGGCGGCTCTCCCGCGCCTCGCTCGCCGCGCGTTGGAGGCAGCCGGCGGGCTGGGGGGCTTTGCGCCGCCGCGGCCGAGCGGCGGGACGCGGGGCCGGGGAAGCCCGCTGCTTTTTGCTGTGCCTCAGGTTAAAAGCGTTTTAAAACCCTTCTGCGCTGAAAGGCGGCCGGAGGCAAGCGCCTTGCGGAAACGGTGGCGGAGCTGCGTCGGGGTGTCGCAGAGCGGGCCGGGGCTCGCCGCCGGCAGACCCGGGCCGCGGGCGCGCGCTCTGCCGGCATCCCTGTCGCCCGCCCTGGYTTTAAATAATGTAACACATAACCGGTAAACTGTTAAACATCCTGTGTTGATGCACTCTGTCCTTAAGAGGTTTATTCAATTAACAGTTTAAACTTTCATTATATTTTGCCATTTGGCGAAGAGGATTCTTATGCATTTAATAGTTTTATGCATTTACCCATTAGTCCCTTAAGTGGCCTGCGCTGGGCACGGCTCTGCCATTTCGCCGTGCCGGGGCGGCGGGGGGAGCCGCGGCCGGCGGAGCAGACAGTGATGCATGGCACGTGTCACGGTTGTTTGCATCTCCCTGACCTCCTCARTCCATCTCCGTGAAGGTTGCTGTTCATTAATCCTGCAGCAGCTGCTGCCCCGAGCGCGTGCAGGCGGGAGGGCAGGTAGCCGAGGTGCAGGTAGCCTTGCTGCAGCCTCGCTTATATGAGAGTCCGGAGTGGCAGTGTTTTTTCATCAAAACAGAAACTTAGAAGAAAATGACATATGTTCTTTAACCTAAGGACTGCTGATCACTTTAAATACTTCAAATTAATCCAGCTTCATTTGTTAAAACTAGCATCATCTGCTTAATGACTGAGGGTACGCTGTTTTATACTTAAAAACAGCCGCTGCAACAAATCTTGCAAATCTTATCCTGATGCTTTATGCAAAGATTGCCTAAAATCATTTCATAAACATTGTGTGTTTATATGCTATATGCTATTGTTACATGGTGTATTTACATCCCTTTCTAAATTCCCGCTCTATAGTGACACAAAGTTTTAATTCCCCTACACGGTGGATATTTCTGGCCTCATAGCTCCTTGCTGTGTGTGTACAGAAGGCTGCGCAGGCCACCAGGCCACAGGCCTTATTTGCTTACAGTCTGCTTTTCTTTTATTTTCTTTCTTTCCCTCTCTCTCTCTCTCTTTTTTTTTTTTTTTTTTTTTTTTTTTTTTTTTTTTTTTTTTTTTTTTTTTTAAGAGAGAGCTGAGGTTGAATCCAAGAGTCTAATCACTTCATTACTTAATCTGCAGGTAAAGTAGTGTCCTGAATGTGGTAGAGTCTTACCAGTGCCAGAGCTCTCTGGAAGTGAAGTTGTCAGTTCTCTGTGGCTTCTGATCATGGAGCAGGATGAAATGTTCGCTGTCTTAGAAAGGACTTAAAAAGAATAAAATTAGGAATAGCCACATAATTACAAAACTGTTCAGAAATGCCATAATTAGCTGGATAGTTCTAAAAACCCCATGGAACAGTAACTCCTGCTAAAGGCAGTTATTGCAGACCCATGAAGAAGGACAGAGCTATGCTGCATTTTTTTTCTGCCGTTTTGAATGGAAATAATCAGCATATTGCATCAGGAAAATAATTATTGCAAGGTCTCAGGCCTTCGGATGGCTCCGTCCTCTCGCAAACCACCCTCAAATCCGCGGCGCCAGAGCGCGGGCGTTCCTGGCGCGGGGCTCTCGGGAATCACTTCCATGTGCCACCTGATGATTTATTCGCCATTTGTCCGTGGCATTGAAGCCAAAGTCACAGAAAAGAAACAAATTTGTTAAAATTTGCTGATTAGTTCTTATACTATGTGTAGGCAGTGGATAGTTACTTTTATTCCAGTTTTTGTAGGTGTTACCTGTTTGTAAATTCTCCAGTAAGGTCGATGTTGACGCAGATAGCAGAATAGATTTATGTGCCATTAAAAACTATAGTAAGTAAGTCTAGCAAGAGTCATGCAGAGAAGATCTGCGCACACTCTGCTTCCTGCTTTTTCTGCTAATAATAATGTATATAATTATTACACCTGTGTTAAATTGAGCAGGATTAATTTAATTCATGTAATTTATGGGAACATGAGTATCTGCCTAAAATGCTGTTGGTCTCCTGTAAGAAGTAGCTAGCTGAAAGTGGAAGAAGACGTTAAGTCAGCATTTTTGCATCAACAGGCTTTAAAGGATCTCGTGGATAGTTTCAGAAATAAACCCAGATACATCATCCCCTGCCTACTCAAGTGGTTTGCTTCCGAGCTAGGAAAGGCATCGGCTCTCATTTCAGATCTCACTGTGAAGCTGGGCAAGGGCAGAGTGTTTTACTTGAGATTTAATCCACCAGCCGTACTTAGGTCTACAGCTTTTACTCAGGGAGTCTAATGGAAATGGTGATTATTATTTATCTGTAGGTTGTATGCTTTTGGTGAATATTCTTCTTCATTTTCCAGGCTGCTTACTGAAAAGCAAATAACATACTAAAATTCAGTAAGGGCTATATTAGTGGAGCACCTAGCTGTTTTCTTTTTTACTTTGCTGTTGGTTCCCAAACTGTTTGTTACTCTGTTGCGTTCTCGGTGGGCCAAGGTCTCAGAGCATGTAATACGCTGTGAGCATCACGGCTGCAAAATCCGCGCTCCCGTGTTCCTGCGCTGTCMGAGCGCCTGAGCGCGTTGGGCAGTTTCAGGCACGGTGTGTGTTCGGCGAGCTGCGCGCTTCACCGTCGCTCTTCTGCAGCTCCACTGCAACAGCAGTGTTAGCTCAGGCATTGCTTTACAACAGACTCATCTACTGCGGATGTGTTATTTTCAGCCAACTATGACCACCTGCAAGTTTGTGCTGGTGTTAGCATTTTCATCTCCCATTATTCGAATCCAGCTGGCTTTCCTTTGAAGTTAGTTCTCTCATGTTAAATGTTAACTATAATKTCTCTTGGCCAAAAAAGCAGATAGTGCATTCTTTCCTGTCTGTGATAATGGCCACAAATGTGCTGGCTCGGGGCTGCCGGAGCCGCTCCGCAGCGAGCCCCGCGGCGCTCCGCAGAGGCTGGCCCCGAGCTGCGGGCGGCCCCGTCGGAGCGCAGCTCGCAGGAGTGCCTGCGCTGCAGATAGCTCGTCTGTCCAAACCTTTGTTTAGGGTTGGGGACAACGGCAAAAATCACATCTGGGGATAGATTTGGAAGAACCACAAAGTTCAGGGGGTTGTTCCGATTTATACAGGCCAATGCTTTGCCTTTTCTTGCTCTGCTAGCATTTTTCTAAACATATTTCAGTACTTATCCTTGCATTAAGCACGATAGCAGTACAGGGGGAGACTTGTGACCATTTGAACTTGAAATCCCCGGAGAGCTTTTTATTCTAATAAAACAGCAAAATATTGGATACATGACACCCCTTACATCAAACTCTATCATATTAAGGAAACCTTAGAACTCTGGCCTGCAGTCTGCCCTGATACATTACAATTCATCTGGGATCAGTATAAGGAATAATTACATCTATTTATTTATTCCACTGTCAGAATGTTGACACTAGTTTTTCATATTGTCTCTGTCATGAAGAATCATAATTAAATAACATGTCAAATGTATTGATCATACATTTATAAATTTGTTTGCTGTATCATAGAGGCCTTTTGTTATTAGGAGATATCACAAGATTAAAATAAAAGTTTGCCAAGCCATCCAGCTCATTGTACATAGGACTTTTTCCTCCTAATTAACCGCCAAATTTTGATGGCTTGTCATTCTGATATTAAATGAAGTAATCTCTTGCTTTCAAGTTCAGTGTACCATTTCCTTTGGACTAAAATCTGGCTAGATATATACAATTATATTAGGCTATGAAATGACATGCTTCTGCTGTATTTTTCTATTATTCTGTCCTAATTTCTCTAGTTAAGATGCACTCTTACCACAAAGAGCAGCTGGAGATAGCCTTCAATTTTTGTGTTTTTTTCTGAGCAAAACAGCAAGAATCTTTACAACCATAATTCATTCCCCTCTATGTAGTTGCGTGTGAACATAGCGCAGATATCCAAGTACGTGCCAGTGAATGTTTACATGAGTATGTGAATGCCCACCTCACCTTTGGGAAAAGCAGATTTTTAGGAAGCTGACAGGGATAAGAAAAATCAGTAACTTGTATGTCTAAATGATACCATTTTTCCCAGATCAAATACAGACCAAATACAACTATTTGTATTATCTGTATCTTCTGCCTGCAACCTCGAATTATAAAAGATGTAAAAAAAAAAAAAAAGGCATTTAATGTTCCTTTTTGATGTGTTTTCTCCTGTTTTCTATAAGAACATAAGCTAGGAAGGTTTTACTCAGATTTGGTGGCAGAACACATGCATTAAGATTAAGTTTCTTTTTAAAATTTGCATTCTTTGCTTTGTGTGTTTCCTAAATGGGGCAAGAGGGTTTCTTAGTATGTCTTAGCATTAAAATCTAAAGTAACAGACCTTCATTCTAATGAGCTTTGTAAATCTGACCTAAAAAGTGTCGCCTAGAGTCTTTGAAATGAGTTTCCTACAACTTCCTCTGATCTGATTGTGTGTTTTAGGGGAGGTTAAATGGGTTAAGATTCTTAGCTGTCCTAAAGCCATTGGAGTGATTCCTTATTAATCTTTTTCACCCCCTAAGACATCATCTACAGATCTAGGCGGATTTAGTACATAAGATAATGCAGGCAGCCCTGCCATAACTATGCACACAGCTTCTGAAAGGACAAAAGGGTGACAAAAATAACGTGGAAACCCGCCCAAAGGGTCACGTTAACCATAGTTTCCAGTAGTTCCCTCGCCCGTATTCAGTACTTAGCTGTTGCRTAAGACAAGCTTCCTCATCATAGGATAGTATCTCTGTAACTTGTGATCTACATTACAAAGAAGTTTGTTGTGCTCTCTGTTCTGTGGCAAAACTTGTGAGCGTAAGCCAGTGCCTGCAATTAGCCTGCCGCCCCGCTCACCGCTCACCGGGAGCGGCGCGTTTTTGCGGGGAGCTGCTCTGCTGCAGCCGCCGGCGGCTGCTCCTCTCGGCTCCCCGGGCGGCCTTGCCTTTTATTCCCCTTTTTGCCTGACCGTTGGTAAAACTGTTAAGTTCTGGCCTGAGTAGTTACACTGATGTGTAAACATCCCAGAGGCTTGACTTCAGGGAGAGAAATTTCCTCTCCACCAAGTAAATACCAAAAAAAGTAAAAATCCAGAGAACGTAACATTCATCTGAGTGATTAATGCCTCTGTCTTTAGCCATCCTCTGACATAATTCTACAGTTCAGGGCCTTTGCTTCTGGTGGGAAGGTCAGGCAGTGTTGTTACAACACTAGACTTTCACTATAAGGTGCTTTTTTTTGGAAAAAGAAAAATGCAGTTACCCTTTGAGATCAGCTATATATTTCGCACGGTCCCTCTGCTCCGTTCAGGTGTTGCGGCTGTGTGGCCTCAATGGTGTTTCCAGGTGAAACCGCTTCGGCTTTGGCTAGTGCTTGTTTGCTCATAATCTTTTGCTGGGCAATTAAACGTGAGTGAGGTCCCTGGCTAGAGGGGTTTTTATATGACTGTCCAGTGCCTAACAGTGCTTGGGAACTTCAGGTGTTTTACAGAGAGCAGTAATGTAATTTCAGAGATCAGCTGCCATTTAATCAGTGTCGGGAGACTGTCAATTGCTTACGTGATTTATGGGTGTGAAAATACAGGGTGATTTGGGGTTAAGTGTGAAAGACCGAACGAGAAGCTAACTTAAACCGCATCCCTTCTGAATGTGGTATTTTGAAAACACGGCAAACTGAAACATGAAACTATTCTGAAAGAATTTTCTCAGCATTTTGAAGTGCTTGCCTTCGCGTTGAACCCCTGTTGACATAAGTGTTCCTTAGTCCTTTCCAGGTGCTACCGTGGTCTTATAGAGATCTTATGAACCCATTACAGTCTTTCGGCTTAAAAAAGAAAAACACTTAAAAGTACTGAGTGGCTTCTTCAAAGCCGGAGCGCTCTGATAAGTAATCTAAGTGTATAGTTTTCCATGTGTTTTAACGCTTTTTGAAATGTAGGAGTGCGGTCCCGCAAACACTAGAAGGCCTAGCATTCCCTGCAGTTGGTTTCTCACCACGGTAATCGCCATGGCCCGGGTTCAGTAATACACTTAAGCATATGCTTAACTTCTTCCCTGCTAAGGAAAGCATTTAAGCATGGTTCTTAAATTGCAGTGGCTCTAAATCAAGCATATCTTTAAAATGCTCTTCTCGATTGGCCCTGTGTCCAGTGGCAAATCTTCCAAGGAAAGGTTCTAAGAACCGAATGGAAATAAAATGTTGCTCGTATAAAACAGGTTCTTGCACATGCGGGAGTGTGAGCTGTCGGACTGAGGAAGCGGGATGCTTGGGGACATCTCCTCGCTCGTCTGCAGACTCGCAGTGTGCCTGGAGTGCGTCATTTGGACTCTCTGCACTTGTTTGCTCTTCTCTAAAATGTGGTTGGTAATTTTATTTTCAGACTACACAGGGGATATTGGATGTATTCGTGTTTATAAAATGGTTTGAGGTAAGCAGGTAGTCACCACTTCTAAGTGTGTATGTTTATATTTAGCTGCATGTGTTATTACATCTCGGAGATATAGCAGCAGAAAGAGCACTTCTCTAAGGAGATATAGCTGTCGTTCTTCCTCTTTAATGATATTTAAAACGGAAATGATTAAATTATACAAGTATTTGAAAAGCAATTAGACCAGTTTATGGCAGAACATTAAAAAGCTCACCCTTTTCTAACATCTGCGAAGCAAAAATGAAGACTTGCATTGCACTCTGCCTAGCAAAAGCCTCATGCTTCCATAATTCTGCTTGTGGTCCTGTGGACACCAGCATGCCAGGGATTTTTGGCTGTGCAGAGCCCAGCTTTGGAGCCTGTCGAGCCATTTCGGTCAGAATCTGGCCGTGCTCTGGAATGCATGTGTTATTGAAAAAATACACCGGAGGCACTTCAGGTATTTAGCCTCTGAAGCATTTTTTGTATCTCTTAATTACTTATAATCTGACTTTTCTTTCTAATTGAGGCTCCCAGCATCTGTCTAGCTACCAATACTCTTAACTACTAATTTACATTGCAGTTGGCACCTGACCTTGCATGACACATGTAAGACTCTTAGACAGATAATCCTGGCTTCTTCTTGAGACTTATGTCGCCAAGGAAGGGTCAGTGGTGTGAGACAGCACAGCCTGAGGTGCGAAGTGCAGCAAGGGCTAACGCACTTTACCTAGCTGAGACCGGGAATCCCTTAACAGGCTGATCCGGGCTTTTGCGTCGCGAGGCCTCCTGCTTTTGTCCTCCCTCGGCATTTCCCTGCCCGGCGCTTGGAGGCCTCAAGGCAGCACGTCCCTGTTAGTTAATTTGCAGCCATYGGGAGACACGTTTCACACTGAATTCCGCCCCGTGGGGCCATGGCTAATTGGACAAATTTGAGCAGCAGGCAGACAAGCCACCGCAGCGCGGAGCAGTGATGTATGGGCACGGGCCACCGCGGGGAGCCTTAAAGACACAGAGCCTGCCGTCGTCCTTGCCGGGAGGCCCCGGCTCTCGGTTTGAAACGGAGCTGCCAGCGAGAGAGAGGCGTGAGAGCCCCCGCAGCGGCGTTGCCCCGGCGGGCCCGGCGCGTCTCGCTCTGCACGTTCGTTCTGCTAACGCAGGGCACGCTCTGGAGACGCGGGAAAGGGTTTGCAGCTCCGCAGCGCATCASGGTAATGTTTAGTTTAGCCTAAACCCCTTAAATTAGAGGCTGCTGAGCTTTGGGCTGCTGCACAGTTGTGATCCGCAGTCGAATTTCTTCCTGTGAGTTTCCTGCAGTAGCGCAGGAGGCAAGGTGAAGCAGTTAGGCACGACTATCAGCAAAAAGAAAAAGAAAAAATCAGAACCTTGGCAATAAAAGTGAATTGGGGAGTTGTTCCTATTCATAGATATTTCTTTTCCATTTTACATTTCTTAAGTATAATAAACGTCAGGTGGCTTGAGTCACATTTTTATTAAAATGGCTTAATTTGGAGTTGGTGAGAGGGTTGCACTGATAGGGCTGCCTGCAGCATGTCCATGCAGGGAGCGGCTAGAAGGGTTCCGTCCTACCTCCAACCTTAATTTACAGGGACCATTTTTAGACAGGAGAAATGGACTGACATCCATGTAGTTACTTGGATTTTGGTGTCTCTGCTGACATTAAAAAATAGAAGTGCCATCTGATGACAACTACAAAAAAGTTTGGAATGGAAAATTGGAGAGCGGCAGCTGTCTGTATCATTTTTCTTCTGCTCTCCGACATGTACAGAAAAAACACTACAAACAAGACATAGGGGGTCATTTTAATTGAGTACGTAGGAAGGGAGCTGCCCCTTGTCTCACAGCCGCATGGGCCGAGCGTTCGTGCCGAGATGTGCTCCGCGTGAGCCCATCATGCTTGTCCACCACGCTGGACCGGTGGGACAGCTCAGCCCCTGCCCGTGATGGAGTCATTGCATCTCTGATCCTTCTCACTTCCTTTCCCCCTCTCCAGGCGGGACACCGTGCTGGTGCTTCTCCTCCGTGCTGCGGTCGCTTCTCAAGCACTTCGGTCTGGAAAAAGCGGAAAGGCTCCTCTGCCACCCTGTTAAAGGATGCCCTCTAATCTCTTTATGTAGTTACTGGCATTTACCTGCTAGGCCATCAGACCCGGGACTGACAGTGATAGCGAAACACAGGCGGCTCTCTGTGTTCGTCACTAACTGATGAGAAACGCTTTTTGAGTTTCATTTTTTAAAAGAATAGTCATGATATCACTAGAATTAGTAAGTAAATACACAAATAAACAGATCTTTAAAATCAGTTGCAGAACCTGTTTTCTATTTTTGGTCAAAACTTTGAAGATTTGGAAAATTTCCAACTATTTTGAAATGAAACCTTAAATTAAAATAATAGCTTTTCAGTTTTCTTCCCTTAATCCTTAGTACCAAGAAAATTAAACTTCTGGACATGCATTAAATGTGTGGGAGCAATAGTGCGTGGGCAATTAGGACTTTTTCCCCCTTCAGTCTGATGAAAAGTAAGTTTGGGGTAATATAGGCTCAGGTCTTCAGCTGGCCTAAATTAGCACAGCTCCACTCAGGCTCCAGCTGTAGTTACATATTACTGTTCCATTGCAGCAGATCTCATTTATGACATGTTTTTAAAGCAGATCTGTGAAATGATCCAGCTTTAAAAAAATAACACTAATAAGGGTGTAGTTACATGAGCATCTTATCCAGCAGCAAAGCCAGTTTAAGAGGCTCCCAGCCCTTCCCTGACCCTGGCCTCTTGTTGCAGCCGCACAGTGCGTTTTCCCCTCCGTTCTGCTGCTGCAAGGTCCTGGTGTTTGGAGGTTGCAAGGTTTTCGTGTTTAGGGACTTGGGTTTCTTTTCTTTCTTTCTTGTGTTGTTTCAGCAATCTAGCAGAGCACATTTGCTTAACGTAAGATGGGCAAAACTGTAAGCGTAGTGAAGTACAGCGAGGGACTGGGAAGAGCGTGACGCTGGGAATCTTTCAAACTGGTTTCGGTGCCAGGGCAAATGTTGATGTAGCGGCCGCTAAGCACACGTGGGCTTGCAGGGTTCGTTAGTCGGAGGCAGCCGTGCGCACGCAGGGCTGGGCGCTCCTGAGCACGCAGCCGCCTGGGGTAGACGGTAGGAATTCACACTCGAAAGAATGATGTTGCTTTATACTTCAGGTCCTAAATTCAGCAAGGCATGTAACGTATTCTTAAAGTTAATCAGTTCCTGAACCTCTGCTGAATAGGGGCCATGGCTGTTAAATTATTAAGTAAATTGCACTGATTCTTTGTTCACGGTAGCAGTTCAGTTTTACCAGAGCAGCACTTATGTTATCTCTGGAATAGATGAGAACGAGTCAAGATTTCAAGGAATCCAAGAATAGTTTGCTGTACCAGGAAATTTAGTCTACCGGGATTCTGTGCTACATAGCAATGAGATCAAATGCTTTCCTAACCTATTTACTTTAAATATATCTTGAGTATTAGTAATGATGGAGTAAACAGACAGATCTTTAAAAAGCATGGTGCCTGGTGAATGTCTGACACAATATTTAATGTGTGCAGGAAGATTTTTCATCCAACTGCCTTCAGTCTGTGGAATGTGTTTTCTCCTTATTGTTTTGGCTGGATGGATCCTGTGGCTGATCTGCTTAAAAATAATTAAGTGAACATTTGCAGAAACAACATGGTATCTTAGACCTGCACGTGGTACAGATTAGGTGGAAACACCAAGCTTTTCTTCATATGTGCTGTGGTTATCAGTAGCCCTCCAAATAGCACATGCAGATACCATTCTTACGCATCCTTTTTAAAGGAATTGAAAAGCATGATGACATGTAATGAAACCTCCCCGGGGCTGGGGTTTGTTATTCAATGGGGAAGCAGTATTAAGTGCAGTGTAGCGCTGGGACTCAGAGGCTCACCGTAGCTAGTCCTGGACGACGGCTAGTCCAGTGTGGCCAGCCGGGCAAAATGGGAGGACCCGTATCCTTTGGTACTTGCTGCTTGAATCCCACCAGCCTGTAAGTGCACAGTGCTAATAGTCATGTTCCAGCCTGTGTTTGCTTATCTGCTGCTTTGTGAGAGCAGGATATATTACTCACTCCTCTTATTCCTTTATACATTACACAGAGTGGAAACAAAAATCAGATACGAACACAGAGTCCATCAATCATTACTAAACTAGAAGATAGACTGCGATAGTAAATCTTTCCTTCTCTCTCTGTTCTTTACACGCAGCAGTACAACGTGCTGTAGTAACGCAGGAAGAATTAAGGGGCTCGGACGCATGCCAGAATGTAGAAACAAGTGTCTGTGCGCTCGGAGGTTCTTTGGCCGGGGTACCTGTCTGCTGAACACCCTGCGCATTAGCGCGAGCAGCTGACTGTCTCCCTCTGGGGACTGCGGTGCGGTTGCTTGCATGGTTTGGGTGATGCCACCAGGACTGTGAGACAAAGCTCAGCAGTTCTGTTTTAGCTGAATCTGGATAAGGTGCTAAGCCACAAGCTCAGGTGAAGCCGCCTAGAGCAGCCCCCCAGGGCACGGATCAGTGCGAGTTGCTTTGCTTTGGGGTTTCTTCTAGAAAGCTTTTTTGTGCCAGTGCCAGTGAGATGACCATGGTAAGAGGTTTGTTTACATGTGATGGTTGTTAGTGTAATTTCTTTTTTGATTAACCTTTTGTGTACTAAGCTGTTGAGAATTTATGATAAAGGCAATTTAATGCAAAGAGTTTGAGCTCAGGGGGTTGTATCGGGAATGCACAGGGTAGTGCAGAAGCATCCGCTGGTTTTCCTTTTTCCTGTAATTCTGTTGATATCCATTGGATGAGCATAAAATTCATATTAGAATATTAATCAATCTGAACATATAACCTATAATCCGGTCATTTAGAATAATTTTGAACCTTTGCATGAAGTATTTAAATTTTCTCAATCCATAGATAGGAAGGTGACAAGTCCTTTCATAACTCTCTGTGATACAGAGCAGCAGCACCAAAAAAGCTGTGAGATTCTTGAATCGGTACTGAGAAGTTTTTCCATAAATGCCAGGAATAATATTATATTTGAATATTTAACCCTTACCCAGGCAATTTGAGGACTGGAAACCATATGTGCTTTTCGTAATGGGAGCCAAGATGACCCTACATAAAGATAAATATAACTACATAAAAGCATTCAGGAAGGCTGGTGTTGTGGTTAAGAGCTGGGCAAGGACAGGGGAACTCTAGGTTGTAATCCCAGCTCAGCCACAGGCTTCTTGGGTGATCCTGGGCATGTAACCTCATCTCGGGGTGTTTCAGTTTTTCCGTTTCTGAACTAGTGATAATAGTACTGCCTTACAGGCACACTTGGAGAATAAATGCAGTGCTGCTTGTGAGGCATATGCTTGGACATACTGTTGGTGACCACCATGGTAAATCTCAACTAGGTACTCTGCTCAATGTATGTATTTCACCTCTCCTTCTCTAAAGCTTCACTGAAGGAACCCCTGTCCTTGTTAGCATGTCAGACTAAGGTAGCACATCTGAAGCTTCCTTTGGGAAGTCACATCTTGGCAAGTGTTCCTTATCTGAACATGATTTAAATTCAAAAGCAATGAGAGAAACAGTGAGGGAGAAGAAGGTAAGCCTGCAGTAGGTGAGACAATCTAGTTTTGTTTGAGTGCTACCTAAGTAACTTGTGTTTATTGGTTATAGGCTGGTGTTTTCTTTATATCCTTTCTGGCCAGGTAGCTGTTACGCTCGTAGCTTGGCGTTCTCCTCTGCCCTTCGTGAGTGTGCTCAACAGCTGTAAATCCTGAGATGCTAACGACTCTTTGAAAGAATGGGAAATTTCAAAGTAACCATCAGGACAGAGACATTTCGTAATGTATTCAGCTGTTTGGGCCCTGCATTTCTGCTGTAACCTGTGGTTCCCGTTGGGGTACCATTTCCTCACCCATGGGCAGAAAGGCAATCAAGGTGGGAGGCAGTGGGGGAGAGCAGCCCAGGTGATTGTAAACGTGAGGAGAAATGCTCAGGGGTGACCTCACTGCTGAGATGCCGCCCGCACTCTGAGGACGTCTGCCAAAGCCTGCTGGGGGGTAACACGGACAGCACKGTGTTCAGGGTGCAGACTACACAACGTAAGGTGGGAGCGAGCATAATCCTCCGTTGTTCAGGAGGAAGAGTTTTTATGTAATGATACCCTTCAGCCATTGCCACACTTTCCTCTCTTTCAACTTCAGGCAGGTCCACACATTCAGATGTGAAGCTGGAAATGAAACACATCTGGATATCCAAAAATGACAACAGACTTTTATTTGCTATTTTTGGTATACAACAAAAGCTTTGTATCTTGCTAATTGAACATATGGACTCTCAGTTACTTTTTTCCCCTACTAAACTCTACTTTTCCATGTGTCATCATATGATTCCAACATTTGATCTGTCGAGTCCATCTTGGCCATGTGTTTGTTGTAATCTGCTACACATGTAGGCTTGTTTTCATGTGCGTCCTGACCTCCAGTGAGAGCAGCAGTTGTTTCCATCATGGATAGTGTTGAGGAGTTAAACATCCTTTTTATCAGTGTATTTGGCCACCGGCAGCTCCTCGCAGTGCGGATCGGTGATGCTGCCAAGCCTCTGAAAGCTCCGTGTTTAGGGTAGCCATATCTGTTTGTATTATGATACCAGATGCTGTTTTTTTTCAGTATAACAGAAGTAGAAGGGAAGAGTTACCAAAAATAGAAAACAGTCACATCAGTACAATCTCCCTAAGGGAAGCTGAGGGTCGGTGTTACCCAAGTGGAACTGAAGCAGAAGGGAAGCCATGGAGCTGGGTGGCCAGCCCTTTCCTGCCTGCAAAGCAGGCACCAGCCGGACCTCACAAACTCTGGCGTGTCTGTCAGGATCATGTCAACCATCCCTGAAAGGCAGCRTTTTCCTGTGCGGAAGGCAGCATGCTTTTAAGAGTATACAGCAAAATTGTCTACATGATAAAAAGAGAAAAATGCTGTATCTGCCTTGGAGAACTGAGGCATTCAAAGTAGACTGGGCCATAAATAYTCACTGGGAATTTGTCCCCGCTGTACGCACGTTCGTGAGGCTACACTCGTTACAAATAGAGGACCTCTTGATTGGTGTGAAAGATTGGTCATCAGAATTTATTTATGCCTGTGGGGGATCCACTTACTTACTTCAAACTATTGTTCTAAATTGTTCCCATGCTTCATAATGGTTTGATTAGCTAAAAACTTAAGAGTAACTGTTTGAGGAACTTACGGAAACTAAAAAACAGGTGACAATGATCAGAGTGCAGGGTGCATACCAGCAACTGCTGGTGCTTCGGGCTGCTGTGCCTGAATATAGTTAGGGGTTATACAACCCAGTTACCGGTTTGCAGGAGGATTACCACCTGCATGCTTTCAAAGAGCAATGGCAACACTGGTAGGCACTGCTGCATGTTGTTCTCTGGAATAAACGACAAATTAAAGCAAAAAAGAGGTAACTGTGCATTTAACTGCACATACATGCATGCATGTGTAGTCCCAGCCTCTGCATCCGTGTCATGTTACAGCYGTGCTAATAGTCACCTTTCTTGCAGCAAATATTGGGCCAATTTCATCACATTTGGTTTATGTTTATCAACACAGCACTTATGCAATGGGTTTTTGGTTGCAACAAGGGAAGTAGTCCATTTCTGTCTAGCACCGAGGTGAAGAAATAAAAAGCCATATGCAGCATAACCCTGCTGGAGGCTTTCCTAGGTCCGTGTTGCAACACACCCGCATGACTGCAGTAAAAGTCAAATATTTGTACTTGAAGAGCTGAGGCAATTTCCCTTAGGAGTATGCTGTCTCTCACTGGTTGAAAAATGTTACACATCATTCAGTGCTTCATCTATTCAAATCTTGACATACACTACCTGGCAATTTTGTATAAGACTYCGCTTTTCTTTTGAGCCGAGAGTATAACATTGGACAAATAGGAGATTGCATTTGAAGACTTCCCCATCAGCTGCAGAATGAACTCACAAACTGAAGTTGTTCTAACAAAATGAACTTAAAATTATTATTCATAAATGTACATGTTTGGCTGCAGTTGTTTCACTTCTTTCTTTTACAACCCTATAAATTGTACACAGAACATAAAGGCTTTACCTCTTAAAAAAAATGTTTTGCAGCCACCATAAATTATCTTTCTTGCATTCATAATGAAAAAAATCACTGTTTGATGTTTTATATCCTCTTCCCTAAAATGTAAAATATGGTAGTTGGAGCCAGATTTTATCTCATTTAAAAATAAAAGAAGGTTCATTTCCTACTATTTTTTTTCAGTCTTAGATTCGGAGTTCCCATGAAATGTTGCCCAATCTGCAAAGCAGCATTATAATAAACTTTGCATTATCTGAGTGTTTGTGTTTGAGGTGTACACGTGTTAATAGTCRTCATCATAAAATGAACATAACCTTAATCTTTTTTTTTTCCTTTTAATCCCTAACATGGCGTATTTTTCATCTCTTTCCATGGACCCKGAGTCACTGGCTGGATATCGAATTGTTGAACTTTTCTGTACGCTAAACCTACAAGGACCCTGCCCCAGTATTGCTGTCCTGGAAGCAGGCCTTGCTAAACTCCCAGCTCACTGGTTTGCAAAGCAAACTTCAGCCTTGTACTATTTACCTTGGCAAATGCCCGACCAGATTGATGATCTGTAAAGTGGATTTGTTATTTGGCTGTTTGCTTTGGCAGCTCTTGAAAGCAGTTTGCTGATTGCAGTCCCAGATGTCATTGCATACATTACTGTTCACTATAAGTTCCTTTTAAAGTTTTAATTTCAACTACAAATACTGTTAAGCTTTTTGCGCCCCTCTGTCTTTAACTCGTGGGTATGGAATAGCAGCCCCGGTTCCCTCAGACGTCCCTGATCGAGGCCGCTCGGGCTCCTCGGGGCGCCTCCGCCGCGCCGGCGGGCAGGCGGGGCGGCGCGGCTGCCCCGCGGCTCCGGCCCTCGCCGGCGGCACGTACGCGCTTCCTTTCCTAGTGGCAGATAACCTGGAAAGTTGACGTAGCGTTTTTGTAAATGATCAGGTTTAAAATGGCCAAATCCTTAAGTCAGTGGAGTTGAGAGCGGAGGTTGTATCCACCTCCCCTAACCATCAGCATCAGCGTGGGCTTCAGAGGCTCCCAGGCCTGATGGCAGTGTGGTGGTGACCGGGCAGCTCGGAGGCCGGCGTTGTTTCGGGCTCCGGGCGGCGCCCGGCTGGGCTGGGAAGCGGGCCGGGCCCGCGGGGATGCGGGCAGGGCGCGAGGTGGGCGAGGACCCACGCGCTGCGCCCCGGCGCTG
>NW_028186083.1:1654823-1666132 GCF_003343005.1 Rhea americana
GCGTCGCCGTGGGCCCGGCCGCCGCGCGTCGCCGTGGGGCCGAGCGCGCCGCCGCGCTTGGGGCGCTTACACCCTCCTCCGGGGACGGGAGCTTTTCTTTTTTCTCTTTGGTGGGGATACTTTCAGCCCTGACGTATTTAAGCTGAAGAAGTTAATTCGCTTTAAGTTTGCTTTTCAAGAGAAGGGATATCGGTGTAGTATTTCTGGCCAGTGCTTGAAAATTCCTCTAACCCTTTACTATAATAAGCAAATTGAGCAGATTAAAGACACGTTACACTGCCAAATGGTTTTTCTGAACTGTGCAAAGCTACCCAGGGTGACATATTTTTTCTGTGGAAAAGGTTGTGGGGGTTTTGTGAGCTGCTATGCTTTTTTTAGCACTTCCTGTTTTATTGTGTTTGAAGTGTCTTTGTGGTGACCTGTTCGGGTAAGATTCTTCCATATGGAAGTGTTTCTTCAACTTTTAATCATTTTGTTTTCCAAAAAAAAAAGAAAAAAAAAAAGGGATTTGAATCCGATTTGCAGATGTCTTTGGTTTCGTTCGGAGAGAGCTAGTCCAACTCACTGCAGTATTCTGGAACTGTGAGTCATGGTGAATTGTTTATGTGCAATATAAAAAAGACATCCATGTATCTGCACTTTTAATCAAGTTTGACGCCTTATTTAAAATGTGTTTAAAGTATCGTTAGAAGAGCATTCGTCTGTGTTTTAGTGTATTCTCTTCCTCCAGAAAATGAGACCCTTTTAAAGACTAGGGGTGAAATCCTGGCTTCCTTGAATGCTTTAGCATTCAAAACCTATTGGTTTTGGTGGGCCTGGGTTTTCACCAGGAGGATCCTGCTCTGCCGTGGGCTTCTCTGAAATTAGTAATATCACTATAACAAGCTAGTTTGTCTTTTGCTTAATCCTGGAGAAAATCCTGCTGGGTTTTTACATKGGGTCGGGAAAGGTTACAAGTTTATTTTCAAGTCTACAAAACCAAATTCTTCATTAATTTACAACAGAATGCATCCCCCCTGCACTCACGTTGGACTCTCCGCGTTGTAACTGAGACCAGAATCTGGACCGCAGTATTTACATTACAGCTACATCCTGTTTCCCATTAGTTTTGACACTAACATCTGAATTTCAGCTTTCTTCTTGTTTGGGTTTAAGTGCTCACTCCATGCACACAACAGACACGTTGGGACCTCTCYGTAGCAGCCTGGCGTGCACAGGGTGCAAGGGCAGAGCTTGGCAGCTGCACAGAGCGCGCCGAGGCAGCCGCCGCGTCAGGACTACAGCGTGTCACCCTGCACGCAGCTGGGCTTGCCGAGCCGACCTCTCCAGGCTTCGCCTCTGCATCATATCCTCAATGTTTTAACCAGAAGAAAACGGTCTTTGACAGTATTTTTGAGCCCACATGTGAATACCACATGTTGAGGTCTCATGTCTGCAGTTTCACTCCTAATTAAGTATAGATGTAAGTACTGGGTATCTTATAAGGTCTTTGGCTCTCAGCAATTCACCACAAACATCTAATTTCCACTTCCTGTGTCTTGGACCTATTATTTATATGAGAATGGTAGGTGGACTCAGTGGTTGCAAGTCTATTGGATTATTATGTTTCTATAACCATCATTCTGTCAAAGATCCTGCAGAAATTTGCACTATTAGCTGTTGCTTGTTTATTATGGATAAAATCTCTTTCAGTGCCGAAGGCTAGACCAAGGTCTGTGCACCACTTAAGTCTTGCTAAGCCCTGAAAGTGGATCTTGAATGGTATATTGGCCTTGTGCCTATTCCCAGTGCGGAGGTGAGTTTCATTTGTTATGAATAGWGAGATTTTCAGTTCAGCTTAGGGTGTTTGTCTTCACTGCTGTGAGTGTTAGAACAGGTTTGCTGAATCTGTCTGAGACGCCTGCTGCAAGAGCCGTAGAAACTAAGGTCTTGCAGGCCTCATGACCTAACAACAGCCTTGAAAAACAGCAGCTTTTTGATGTAGATGGGCTCTGCGCTCATCTGCTTTGGATTTTCAAGGTGTTCAAAGCTATATTGTTAGCTACAGGGGATCTTTTGTGAGCAGTGATATATGCTGACTTGCTACCGAGACCTGAGAACGTTTTCAGGTATTTTCTCTTGGAAAACTTAAGAAGCTATGAAGTCTCATGCCTATTTTACAGGTAGAGAAACTAAGGCATCTGATGGACAAATGACTTTACTGGGCTAATCAGAGTGGTATCAATAAGACTCGGGCATAGAGCTGGAGAGTTATTTTACTTCTAGCATTCAGTCTGATTTCCACAGTATTCAATGTGTGTTGAAAATAATTGCAGTAAGGAAATCGTGYACCTTATTTGCATCTATCTCAAGAAAGTCATAATCAGTGTAACCCCTTGAGCTGATGTTTTACTTTGTTGTGCTTGACAACTAATGTGTTTAGCTGTGAGCATGGATTTAGGCCTGATTTTCAAAGTTGACACTGAAAAAATTTGAATTCTGTACTTGAAAGTTTTTATCACATCAAGACCTTCTTTTAGCTCCATCCTGGCAGGCTTCAAGGGRAAGAGTGGCAGTGGCAGCTCAGTGGCAGCTTGATAGTTTAAGTATTTCACCAAAACACCTTCAATGTATCCCACTTCCTCAGCAGTAGAAAGTGGAAACCTCCTAAAGCCTGTTTCCAAACTGTGTCCAACTAGATGAAAATCAGCCATTGAGAAAGCTACAAAGGTTAATGCTATTGGAGACTCATGTAAGCAGAAGCTTCAGGTGATCTTGAACATCTTCATTTTTGCCTTGTCTTCCAAATGCAATTTGACAAAATCTGTTGTGGTTGCAGGAATGATAACCAGCTTGCAGCGCATTCCCAGAACCTGTCCTGGGATCGTTTCTGATGCAGACCGTTCAGGGCAGGAGCCCCTGTGCGGGCTGCAAATGTGCTGAGCAGCGCGCTGGTGTGTGACCCTGTCCCGGCGGTCCCAGCCGCCGGCTGTGCAGGAAGCTGGGCCCAACCGGCTGTTTTCACCCTGCGCCTCCCACCCTTCTCCTTTGGAATCTTGTTTTCCACTTTGGGAGATTTGTGAAACATATGCTTTGGAGGGTTCCCAAATTTTCCACAGCAAGAAAAGAATTACTATTTGCATTGTAAAAAACCTCACGGAAAAGTACTCTTCTTTTTTATAATGGACTTGCTTGGCACAACTCAACAGTCCACATTTCTCATCRCTTCACAGTGTACTTTTATAGGGTATAAAAATGGTGTTATGATCCATGTTCCCAAACCTTGCCTCTGCTAGCAAGAACATCAATAAACATGGCTTGATAGACAACAGAGCTGCACCACCACTCCTCTCTGCTTTGAACGCAGCCTTGCATATCCTTTGAATCTGTTCCCCATATCTGAAATGAATTGTGCCTCTGTTGACCTCTTCATCTATCAAAGATAATACAGCTCAGGAGGAATCACTTCTCCCAGGTAGCATTTCCAATCTGATCACTTATGTTTTCCTTACTTCATCAAATGTTTCACTTTTTTTTGTCTTCCCTTGATTTAGATTAATCTGCCAATAGGGAGATTTGTGTACCTAGAACTGGCAAAAGATTTCACTTCATTTCTCCCCTTTCTTCTTTTCCTCTCTCTCTCTAAAATTGTTGTTACTGTTATTTCCTTGGTTCACTACTGAAATGATTGTTTTATGTTTAAACAGTGAAGCACTCCGTTCCAGGAAAGTCTGTCTTTGTTCCAAGGCTTCCACGCACAGGCTCTTTCCACCTTGATCTTTCAGCAGAGCACTAAAACATTTGGCAAGTTTTTTGTCACATATTTTGCTGCTGTCCAGGGTTTTTGAGAGATTCCCTTTGGACAGCTTCCACCTTTTAGCTTGCCCACTGTAGGAAAYGCTTCCACTTGTATTTACCTAGCCACATCACCGTAGTTGATAMATCATTGTCGTATCTTCATTAGCCAGTATCTGTCTCCCACTTGGTCACCACGGTGRACCTGGCATTTTGCTGTATTTTAGAAGCCAGTTTTCCCTCCCCATGCGTCACGCTAAGTGTRCTCGTAGAGGTCTCTGTGCTGGAACACCATGCGGCCGATGGGAAGATCGTTAAGACACCAAGGCAGAAGAGGGGTTACGTCTACAGTCGCACAGGTCATCACTCCGCTAGGAACAGCGAGGCTGTTCGGCATGCTGTCGGAAAGGAATCTCTCCTGCAGAYACTAGTATTTTGATTCATAATGTTAGACGTGTCGGAAGAACCAGAAAGGCGTATGATCGGCTTCTACCCGAGTTATCATTTTTTTTCCTTATAATCAGATTTCTTTTCCATTTTAAATCCTCCAGAAACTTGTGATTAGCTCCACTTCTGTGAGTTCAGAGCGGCTTAATTCTACTGTAAAACTGTCATCAGTGATTTTCTTAAGACAGATTTTGGTTCTGGTACAGAACTACTTCTTACTAAATTCCTTTTCAACCAAACACACTTGTCATTTCTCAGCCATTAAAGACAATAAACTCCATCTTTGGATTTTTACATGCTGAACTTCATTTATAATGATAGATACTTGTTTATAACACACTGAAGATTTTTGTTAGCTTTTTGGCATAAAAATTGGAATATTCTCTTTTGATTCTTATTGGTTAGTAGCAGGTTTATCCAGTTAAATATGTGCGTGCTGTGATTTCAGTAGAATATTTATTGTCCACAAGAATGGCAGACTGCAGCTCTTTGGATCCATCTTGGCGAGCAGCATGGTTTTAACCATCAAGCTATTTGCATGGACTGAAGCTAGTTGCACAGGTGGGTTTAGGTATTGCGACACGGAGGGTGCCAGTTCCTGACTTTTTGTTGCCAGCATCCCTGCGGGGTCACAGGGAGGGGGCTGCCCAAGCACCCGGCCTGGGCACACTTTGGCACCTTGGGGCTGAGGGCAAGGCTCGGGTTGTTTGGATTCGCAGCTCAAAGTCCTCTCCTGGATAYCCAGTGCTAGCAAAGGGCTGGCAGCACTTCCCAGTCCTGGGAATTCTGTCAAGCAGGGAAAGGTCCTGCGAGGTTAGACAAGGATTTGGGGCCTCGTGGTTCGGACTTTAAGACACCAAAGTCCCTCCTCCATCCCTCTATATGCCTGATCYCTTGGGGCCTTCGAGGGCTTCGAGCTGAATGCTTAATCCCAAATTACATTATGGGTTGCACTGCTTCATAAATCACAGCAAGGCCTGTCCTTGCCAGCAGTGTTCCAGAATGGGTTTTATTGACGGAAGAGAAAAAGAACATTGGCTATAAAAATCTGGTTCTTGTATTTCAGAGTTAGAGTCCGCTGCATTTCATAAATTATCAGCACAATGTGAATTATCAGACTTTCCTCTTAGCCTTCATTTTTTTGCATTTGTTTGGGTTAATAGATCCACTTTCTTTCATTTTCTGATTTTTTGAGAGGTGCATTCTTCTAAGTGAAACAGATATTTGAATTTGTCCCTGTAAGAATAATATCCTCTAAATATACCTTTTTAGTCACCTTTTATCACTTTTGTAACACCAGGACAGAGTGCCATGGTCAAGTGAAACAAACACGGTGTTATTTAAGGCAGTCTAAGTCCTTATATTTTGTTTTGGTTCGGTTTGGTTTTGCTCTTTTTTTTCTTTTTTTTTTCAGTTTTTGCTTATTCCTGAAAGCTTTACTTTTAGCTATAATGGTGAGCCATCTTTGCCTAACCTCGGTTTGCATTTGGAGTTGTTACTGCAAATTGCCAAGTGCAAACATGAGGCATGTAGAAGGGTAAATCTCCTGCCCTGTGAGTACAGCCTTTCTGAGGATGAGAGCGAGATGAGTTAAATGACCGAAAGCCTTAGGCTAGGACATGCCAGCTGCAATAATTTTTTCACTCCATCATCTCACCTTGCAATGTCGCTCTGCCTTATACAGCCACCAGATGTCTGACAGATAATACAAGTGACAAGGGCAAAACCTCCTGAATACGTTCAGAGGAAAACTTCAGACAGTGAGGACCGGTCTACTGGCTCATGACCAGCTGGGTTCTGCCTGTCCTTTCTAAAGCCTGCCTGGCTAGAATGAAATACCTCTGCTCRACATGATGTGGTAGAAAATCAGACCTTGGTACTGCAAGTTGCCAAGTGCTTTGGCCCCACTCCAGCAACACACTTAAGCACACACTTAACTTTCAGCGTATATATACTCCCATTGAAGTCACTGTGGCTATTGCATGCTTAAAATTAAGTATACGCTTAAGCTGGCTTAGGACCAGAGAGTTCAGTGCTTTGTAGGACCAATCCTTKCTGGAGCTTAGATAACTGGCTCATGTAACTTGGCCCATGCTTTTAATGAATTCAGAATCAAGCCAAAAAAATTTATCTTTCCTGACTTGGAAAGCTATGAGGAAACAAGTTTAAGCTTTTTTGAGTTTTTGTTATTTTCTAAACATAAAATTTCACATTTCTRTATATAATCCTTATAGAAACACATTTTTCTAATGCACACTGAAAAGCCTACAGACTTTGAGTGAGCAATTTTCAAGATGCCCAGAGTTCCTGAAGAGGATCTGTGTGATCTGCTGCCTGAACAGAGCTGGATTTGGTGGCTTGGGAGATCCCTTTCAGTTGAATGCTTTTATGCATTTCTAGGAAGATGTGGCTTTTCCTGAGCTGTCCTCAGCTAAAAGATTTAATTCCAGACAGGACAGGCTAGTATAAAGGCATAAGGGTCCTGTCGAGACCTGGCCTTGCCAGGGACCTGCTCAGTGGCCTTGGGGGAGCTCCTTAAACGACAGTGTTCTAGCTGTTCTCTAGAGGAAGCAGTAAAACTTTTTCTTATTTCAATGCTGATAATTCATTTTGCCTAAGGTAAGGGTTTGGCCCTGTAACTGTGTTTTATATCTCCCCCACCCCCCAGCCCATGGTAGCTTAATTAATAAGTAGCAAGGGAAGTTTCCAAAGCAGTTCCTGACGTTCCGTGGTACCATAGTCTAACGGTAGCCCTGGAACCTCCCTTGAACCCAAACATTGCCGTCGTTCTCGYTTCGTGTCAGAATCTGTCCCTCGCTGTTTGTGAAACACTCCAAGATGCTTTCAGGGATGTTGTTATTACAGCAGGCCGTGCACATGTTATTAGATGCAATTCTAATAAACTGAATGTTAACACAGTAAGATTTGCTACAGAATGTGTCAGAAGAAGGTCATCACTTCTCTATAATTCCCCAAGGAGAAGCCGTTTTACAGCATCTGCGTACGGAGAGGACTTACAGTGCTGACATGGAAACATATAAATGTCGCAAATACGCTAATTTCTGCGAAGCAGTTGAGAAGGGCAAATGCCTCATGCCGACAAGCGCGGTGTGCTGCTTTGGACGGCAGCGGGCTGCTGGCACGACCAGGACGTTCTTGCTTCCGCAGGCTCAAGCTGGCGCGGTGTGCTGCGTGCCCTGCGTCGAGGCTGGGGGGGAGATAGAAGTCATCTTTCGAGGGCTTAGATCCTCTTCCCAAACACGCAGYGAAAGCCTAGTATTTGCAAGTGAGATTTATTTATCCTGTGTGCAAGTACTTATTAGACAGTAGCTTGGAACTGGAGTGTGCATTATCTCATAGTGAGGTAAGACAAATAAATTACAAGTTAGAGGCCCGGAGTGGGATTAGTGATGCACCTTAGGAAAATATTTTGGTTTCTGTTTATATGTCAGCTGGGCAGTGAAATGTTTCATCTGGAAAAGGTGATATGARACTAGAGAAATATTTGCTCTTATAATGCAAAAAATATTTCGGTTTCATTCTTAACTAGTTGCTAGTGATAGAAACCAAATTTCACAGTTCTGGAGCTTAGATGGCTGCTCAGCCAGTTTCCTCCTTTCTTGAGCTTGTCCCAAATCCCTTTATGCAAACTTTCTGCTAGTTAATAAGAAACCATTGCTTTATCTCCCCCTGTTTGTGGGCATTGCTTTGTGCAGATGTTGCTGAGCAGAGAGCGGTTGTTCTTCCGGCAGGACTCCTTTCCGAAGTGCAGCACGATGCTCTGTCTTGGTGGACTCCTCCTGCCCGCCCTCGCGCGCAGTGAAGGCGTACTAGGGATGCTAGATAAGGTTTTAGTGCARTGTGTTGTGCCAAATTCATTCCTGCTGTGCAGCTCCGCTGAGGCCGATCTCTGGTGGGGAGGCCTTCATCCCTCCCTTGCCGAGAGGTTAAAACACAGTATCCCTGACAGTTCAGCTGTGCAGGAATTATACCCGGGATGAACTCGCCTTTCCAAGCATTACGGTCGCTGTTTCTATTACACAAGAAGGAGTCTCCTATTACAGTTTGAGTGATATATTAGTATATAGCACAGTTCCAATGTTTTTTCAACACTAAGTTTTTTTAATTCAAATGAAACAATCAAAATTAAATTCCTTGGCTCAGACAGTTACCACTAATTCTCAAGCAATATGACAAATCCGCACTTGTGTCTCAAAGTGTAATATAAGATCTTAGTTATCCAGAAAACCCTGATGAATTGTCAGATCTTTCCTTACTTGTGGGTAAATATGAGCCCTTTATAATCCATTACGTGTCCTTTGTCCGTCTATATATGTGCATTTGCGCATGCCACAAGATTGATAATAAGCATGATAAATCTTGCTGTTTTCTTAAGGGAAGTAACAATATATTATTCAAGTTCCTCCAGTGGAATTGGCATGTTTCTGCCTTGTGAAGTGGTGTTACTAAGACAGGGTATGGCTGCAAGCCCTTTTCAATGAGTGAAGAAATTACTTGGCATGGAAATACAATGCAAATAAAAAGTAGCATATACTATCACAGAAATACAAAATGTGTCCTCATAGCTAAACAGGAGGGACGTAGTCCTGGGTGCATCTCATGCAGCTTGTCCTAGTGAAGCCAGTACAAAGATTTGCTCGAGTGTGTTTAACTCTGAGCGTCACAAAATGACAAGTTTTATCGAGATGAGACAAAGACCTGTCTGAAAAGCCCTCATTGGTGTTTAAAGGAATTCATCGTGTGTCTGCATTGCCTAGGCACTGTTGAAAATCTTGGTCATCATCTTATTTGAAGCTTAACTAAGTCCTAGTTCTTTGGAGAGTGGGAAATTTTATTTGGAGAAAAAAGTCACTGGATTTTCTAATTTTAACCGGGACTGAGAATTATAAGTATGTGAATACCACAAGAAAACATTTCCAACTCTGCAAAAACTAAAAAGTGCCGAAGATCCGTTGTGAATCCTTTTTTAATGAAATTTCCAGACCTAGAGGGTAAAAGGACCTCAGGTGAAGTTTCTGATGCACAGAATCATGCCTGCTAAAATATATCCCCCCCTAACTGCCTCGGAGAGCCCAAGCAGTTGTTCAGAACTGTCTGTTTTTCAGAATATTCTATTTTACATCAAGATTAAATGTAAAGAAATGTTAATCTCTAGGTGGGGCTTGGGGCTGATTATAGTGTTCCTCATTTTTTCCAGGCATTCTGATTTTGAAAAGATGTAAAGAGTTGAAATACATACAAATCTTAATATTCAAGGRGAAATAACATTTTCTTGGTAATTACTTTTATTATGAAGAGGCATTTAGTTTTAAAAGTCACAGTAGCATCTATTTATGCTGTAGTTCCCATCTCTTTTTGCTTTTTGATTGCTAAAAAAATTACTAATTGCTAAATAGCMCAGTTTTGCAAAAATGTATTTATATCTTCATTTTATTTTTTATTTCACCATATTCTTTAAGTTGTAGTTGAGTTTTGAAGTTATTTAAGAAGTGGTACCTTCGTTGTCTAACCTCTTAATTCAATTAACAGTTAGCTATCTAGTTGTAGCCAAGTAACGTACAAAACAAATGCAGATGGGGAAAATATAAGGACTCATTCAAAAGATAATAAAAAGGTAAAAACAACAATCTGGGACATGTTCTTAGATCCTTCATTTGCTGTAAGCTGATTTACACCACAGTAGCACTTGGTCAGTTCTCTTCCTCTTCCTCCTCCTGCTCCTTCTCCCTTACCGAACTTAGTGCTAAGGGGTGAAGATCGGAGGAGGGAAGGGGCTTCTGCCCCTTTGCAGAGCGGTWTTTTCCGTGCCCGCGGGGAGGTGCGGGAGCCCCTCGGGGCGGGCTGAGGGCGCTGGAGCCAGCGCGCCCGCGCGTGCGCTGTCGGCTCCTGGCGCTGCTCTTCGGCGCGGGGTGACGAAGACCTGTGCTGCTTGTACTGCGAAACTGCAGCATAAATTTCCCTGAGGACACCAAACGCAGATTGTTTGCATTTCATCTTTAAAGTCCTGCTTTGTATAGATGTCACATCCTGCCTCCGGTTTTGAAACCGTCCCGTTTCCCTCTCCCGTGTCCTTTTCCTAACCTCCGGGCCCCCAGGAACGCCGGCAGCGTGGCCGCGTCCGCGGGCTCTGCGTCGCGCGCTGCCCTCAGCCGCGCCGCGTTGGCCGCCGGGGCTTGGTGGCTCCTGCCCGGTGGGTGACACACGGGTCCCTCCTTTGGCAGCGAGGGGTATTAGCAGCACGCTGGCGCGAGACCACGGTTTTGGTGGCGTATAACAGAGTTGCAGGGAGCATTCAAGGCAAAGGCAGAGTTTAATAAATATACTTAATCATTTATGTTTTGACCTTAACCCAGGCTCAGACATAAAAAGCTGCAAGTTGAAAACGTACTTTGTCAAGGCTCCTTGGCCGATGCTGCGGGGAAGCGGGGCAGCCGAGCGCTGAGGAAAGGCAGATCCTTCGGAAAGGAGAGCGAAAGGTCAGGCCTAATCCAAAAGGACAAGCAGTGTATGTCTGTGTGTATATTGGGTTTCACATATGAAATCCAGTCATGATAAATCTGATGGCTTTAGAAACATCTACTTTGATTAATGAAAACATAGTTCCCATAGACYGTGGGTTTCATACTTCAAAGTTCTCCTGGATTTAGAACTTTAGGTTTTGCTTATTCATATAACATGCAGGAAACTATTTTTAAATGAATAAGGGACTTCAAAAAAAAAAAAAGGCAAACGTTTCAACATCCACGGTACAGATAGGCTGGATAATCAGGAGCAAAATTAACAAACAGACGTTTTATTATGCATTTTACAATAATGTTTACATTCCTTTCTCTATATTTGTTTTTCCTTGAAAAGATTTATGTATTTATAAAAATACCGCACCGTTCCAGCTCTGAAAATTGCAGCGGCGCTCACGCTGGAGAGGCTCCCGGCGGCGGCCGTCGCCGCGCGGCTGTTAACCCCTCGCGCGGGGTTTGAGGAAGCGGGTTCCTCGGGGGCTGCGGGGCGGTGGCGGCCGAGCCGGGCCCCGGAGCCCCCCGGAGCCCCGCGGAGCCCCGCGGAGCCCC
>NW_028186083.1:1666206-1680662 GCF_003343005.1 Rhea americana
GTCCCCGCGCCCGGCCGCCCGCCCGCCCCGGCCCCGCTGCTGCGCGGCCAGGCTTCGCCCGCGCCTGAGCCTCCGTCAGCCTTAACGGCGGAGGAATGAACAGTATTTATCCCCGTAGCGTGCCAGGGAGAAGGGACACGGGGAGCTCGCTTCTCCTGAAGCGCCGAGGGGGTTTCGCTGCCTGCGGGCCGGGGCACCCCGGCTGAGCGGCCTCCATTAATTAAACACACTCGCAGGATGCGGAGCTGGTGAGTAATGTCCTGTTTATAGCGTAACTGGCCGATTCTGGAAAAAAAGAAGCTCCGTGGGAGGGAAGAYGACAGGGAAGTAGAGCTGCTTTCGAGCGCTGCAGCTCCTGCAGCCTCCCCAAAGGCGCTGGCTGACGCTGCTGCGCTGATTCGCGGGCGCTGCGCGGAGCGGGACCGCCGCCTGCCCCGCGGGAACGGCGCGCGCGTCCGGCAGGACCCGCGGAGCGTGCAGCTGAGCGCGGACGCCTGTTTAAAAGTCAGACGTAGGGCAGGTCGGGGAAGAGCCCGTTTTCTCCACGGTAAACGCAGGAATTTGCGCAGGTCCCCGTTCAAGCAAGTACTAAGCGCTGCTGTTTTGCGGCATTCCCCCCGGAGTAACAAAGTTATGGCACGCATGCGAGTTGGCAAACCCTGTAGGAAAGTTCAGCCGTTAGTACCGAAACAGAGTACGCTAGAATTTGACTCGTGACTTTGGGCAAGGAATTTCCGTGCACCCGTCGCTGGCGCGCCCGTGGGCTCCTCTTCTGGCCGAGGCTTTTTTGGGCAGCTCGGTCACGCTTGCTGCTGTTGCCGGTCCAGGGTGGACAGGACTCCCGTCCGAGACCCCTCGTGCTCCGTAATGGGCCGGCAAAGGCAGCAGCGGGGCGAGGCGAAGCCGTGCCCCTCCTCGGAGCCGGCCGTTGGCAGCGAGCRCGCGGCCGGCGAGCCAGACCCCGCGGCTTTCATGGGAAGGATGCATCTTTTATGGCTTAGAGTTGGCAGGTCATTTCCGGTCCTATTTACTCTGGTTTTTTGCTCACATGTATGTTGCAATATGCAAGGTGAGGCTCAAAACTGTCAAGCCCTTTAATAGAACCATTACTGTATTTTTGGAGAACGTACTCTTTTTGATTTACTGTTCCTTAGAAGACAGGAAATGGAGCTACTTGATTTCATATTTTAAACAAAGCCGTCCAGAGGTTTAATGAAAAAAAWTTCCCCTGGCTTTTGAATTAAAGGGCTATGGTGAAAGATTTAGCTTAGCTATTTTGACTTAGAAAAATAACATACTAGAAGCATTAAAATATTTTGTAAAAGTACTTTTTAGTACTAGATTTTTCAGAGAAGAAAATAAGCTGCTCTGGTTTTCTTGGGCTTTGGTTGGTAGAGYGAACTGTGAAATGAAAGGATGTTTCCAAGGTTCTTTTTTTTWAAAAAAACCCTTTCTGTAGAATTTAATTTATTTTCCTTTTATATTAAAAGCCTTGAAACAATTGCAATATTAAAGACAAATCCTGTGCTTATAAGCAAGGTAATTTCGTATGAGTAATAACAGAAGCCTATACCATTAATAAAATGCGAGAAACATTAARCAGAAAGATGTAGAGCCTAATTCTGCTCTGTCCTGCAGCGGTGTGAGTAAAGGGCAGTTCTCACTGTGAGGCGAATGTTAGTGGAAGGACAGAAGTGTGAGATCTCTGTCAGGAGAAAATTAAAGTTTCAATAGGAAAATTCTGCCTGTAGAGCACGATTACCGTGGGGCGTTTGGTGCAGCAGCAAGCTGAACRCGCTGGAACTGCAGAACAAAGCACTTTCACCCTAGATGTTGAAGCCAAAGTTTCTGCTTGTTCAGTTTGGCTGGATTTGAAGTTGTTTTTTATTTATAGTGCAATGAATTTGGGATGGTGTTTGGGCATCGTACAAAGGAGGCTGATGGTCTTAATTTCCACCTAGTTTCATCTTCAGTAAGGAAGAGGAGGAGGAAATTTTCTGCTCAGTTGAAAGCACCGAACCATAGGATGAAATATTAACATAGGTTTAGTCAATGGGATTTTTTTCAGTGATTTTAATGAGGTTTCACCAGGATTTCACTACTCATTGCTTGGCTAAAATAACACCAGTTTGCTTCTTTCTTGAGTTGTTTCTAAATTAATTCCTCCTTTTAGATGGAATCTATTCCACTGCCAGAGAAGTTATGCCATGTATTTGGTATAGCAGAAAGGCTAGTTTTCACACATCACAGTCCTGTATTTGTGGCTGTCAGTAAGATTTCAGCAGTTTGTCAGTGAACACAGCCGCCGAAGTCTGCCTTCTCTCAAGCAGTCAGTAATCCTTTGAATCAGCGGGAGGCTTTCGCTTGCCTCGCTGGCAGTGCAGCCAGGTCCGGACTGGGGCTTTTCTGGTTTCTGAGGGCAGGATGCTACACTGAGATTTATTTGTAAACTTCGCTCTGGCCAGCGATGAGAAATTTGATACGTTATCAACTGAGATACTGGGATTGAGAAAGGGAGAGCAAAGCAGCCAGAAAAAGAGATTACAATTTAATAAATAGCAAAGATATGGTTAGCTGCTATCAGTTTAACTTTAATACCATTAGCTCGTGTCCCGTTGGTAATGATGTATGTAGGACAAAGCACCCAAAGGCTCCTGGGGAATAACCAGCCCATCTGTGATTTCATGCACTTCACAGAAGAATTTTCCAAGGCATAAAAACATCCAAGACTTAAWTCTGCCTTGAGAAAATTATTTTACTTTGATACATCTGCTGTCTGTTGTCAATGGCAGGAAGAAYGGGAAGGTCTGTGACAACTGGTCTTGGTTTTCCTGAAACAGCTTTTTCACAATGGAAACAGGCAGAGCTAGTGGTTTGGGGTTTTCAGAATGAAATGACCTCTCTGTTTTAAGCAAGGCTCTTATTTTATACTCCCACATCCTGTATGCTCATCTTTATGTGGACCCAATTTAATAAATGTGTGTATTAAAATAAGGCCAAGTTTCTGGAGCCCGGTACCACCTGGAGCGCAGGAGAGCGTGCAGACCTCCTTTGCCCTCACCGCTTGCTGCTCGAAGGCGGAGGGACTGTCCGAGTGGTGCAGTTGTGGCTGGTGAATCACAGCTAGATGCATGGACACGAAACGTATTGCCAGTGGTGGACACGTAACATGGAAAAGGAGTGAAAAGGGAGGAAAGATAAAACTAGAGCTTCCCCAGCCTTTAAGTTTTTTACAAGAAAGCTTTCTGTGCAGTTAATCCCTCGAACCTGCATTTGCATTAACACTTGCACCTCACACGTTGCTGCTAAGAACTTCTGGCAGCTCTTGGCCCTGATTGCCGAGGTAATGCTACACTTGTCTCCTTTGCTCTCACTCAAGTATCTCTGGAACCAGAGACCGGCACTCTATGAAGTTTCTCATTGTACACGTATGCAGTCATCTTGGCAGAGCTTCAAAAACCATTTGCCTTATTATTCATATGTCTGCTTATAGGAGCAGAAATGCTCCCATTTCTCACTTTCAAAATAAGAGCAGACACGAGTAAAGAGCGGATTTCTCATCCGCGTTCTCCGGCACAGCAGCRAACGAGCACGGGAGCTCGCCAGCTCGCCAGCACTGCCCGCGGCCACTCCGGCTTTTTTGGATTGTGTTTTAAAAGCCCCCAGTAGCTATCCAGGTACTAAAACAGTCCCATCAAAAATGACTGAAATCAGTGGGGTCTTGTCAGGGTGGAAGCTGAGCAAGGGTCTCAGGGCCTCGTGAAACCACATAAGGAGGAGCTGTAAAAAAGAAGCTTTAAAAAAGGCCACATCTTGCTTGTCCTCCTGCAGTTAGGAAAGCTGACAACATGGAAATGTTGTGGAGACTTAAATATAATAGAAGTTACTTTGCCTTGCTGCATTTTCTCAAACAAGCTCCAGGAAGCCTTCCTTTAAAACAAACTAGTGGACTGGAGTAACCTTATAAATCCGAAGACCCATTAGAAARTTGAAATATTTGGTCAGTCCTGCTCGACGTTCGAACTGGGATTCATCCAGAGTTCAAGTGCATGTATCACATAAGAGCCATGGGCCCGTTTTGTAGAGGTCCATTTTAGTGTTGATGGTTTTCTAGTGCCAGGAGTCTACTCTGCGGCCAGGCAGAGAGATAAATCAAAGTTGTGTGCGCTGATGAAATTCAGGAGCCAGAAGTCACCATTGCAGCCCATATAAATCCCTGAATGCCAGCCCTTGTGCTTTTGTCCATGCCATTAGAGTTCAAAATTATCTGCCCCTCTTTGCTGATGTATGGATTAACCGGCTGCCCGAGTGTTTACTAACGGTTATCACCCGGTACTTTGGCCGTTATCAGAGGAAGGGACGCCTGCCGCGGGGCTTGGTCTCTCACCCTTTCTATTACCACCTGTCATTGGCAGAGAGTGTGCTGTGAAGCTGTACAGTCACAGCGCACAAGTGTAGATAGTTTCTGACGGCTGATCAAAGGGGAAAACCAAAGGCCTGATAACAAGGACGTGTTTCATGTACTTTTAACTTTGAGAAACATTGGCATTTGCATTTTTTCCCCTCTCTAGGCTGGCAGAAACCAGGCACAATAAACGCTGCATATTCAGTTACCTAATAGTTGAGTAAATGGTATGTGCTTGAAGCAACAAGCATAACTGTAATCTTGTTCCAAGTGGGAATGATTTAAGTAAGCCTTCGCAGAAGACTTACTGTATAATAAAGTAGAATAATTTTATTTTTTACTTTGAAGTGATCTTGAATTCAGAATCTAATTTTTGCATTCAACAGAACATTGTCTACTATTTTGAATTAGGAAATAACTACAAGTTACAGAGTTGTTGTATGTATCTTCTGTAGGTACACTCACTCTGTCATAAGAGGCAGCATCTTCAGTAAAGCACTGTTCATGAAAGAAACTCTTAGCTCAAATTTGACCTAAAATTTAACAGTGCAGGAACACAGAAAATCCACATATAACCTAGACTGAAAGAAAGGCTCACTTTTTTCATTCTGTAGACATATTGAATATGCAAAATAGAAAGCAAGCAATCTGTTCCTCATCAAGGTATCACACTGCTGGACTTTTCTACACAAGAATGTGACAGGGACAGTAGCTCAAGTTTGTGGCCATTAGCAAAGATGAAGTGACTTGGCTGTTTCCCTTGTCTGAGATGAGAAGGGAGAAGAGTGTGAAAGAGCAACCCAGTGAAAAACAAGTCAACTTCAAAAATAATTTCTAGTTGTCTRGGATGTACTTAATAACATACATACATTTTTAAAGCAGTGCAGCTCCTGATTCTGTTACTCTTTACCTTGGTGTCGTTAGGCTGATTTTAGCAGCACTACTCCTGATTCTCACTATTCGCTGATACTGTGAGAGCAGAATTGGGTCTGTATTTTCTATGTAACGCTTTTGCTTACAACTGCTTGGTCGAGCAATTCAGTTCTTAGGGCTCTGCTTGCTCCTACTATGCTATTAATGTCAACATTTGAATTAATGTGCTGAAATTAGCTTTTCAGAACTCAAAATGCAAGGGCTTCTTTCTTTCAAATTAACCATTGCAATAAATTATATATGTGGAAGAAGTTTGGTCCTGAGGTCTACCAGACATCTCCCGTTTGTTTGTTAAAGGTGCCTTTGACCGGAGCGTGACCTTGCTGGAGGTGTGTGGGAGCTGGCCCGAGAACTTCGGTCTCCGCCACATGTCTTCCATGGAGCACACTGAAGAGGGCCTTCGAGAACGCCTGGCTGATGCGATGTGCGAATCTCCCAGCAGGGACATAGTGGGATCAGGAACAGGTACAAAGAAGAGGTGTGATCAGAGATCACGTACATCTCACCCAATGATGATTTTTGTTTTTAAACTAGCTAAAGTTTTGCTTCCCCTTTTCTCAGCCTGCTTCCTCTGTGATTGATTAACTTCTGTGGGGGTCTCACCTCATGCAAGAAAGATGATGTATAAAAAGAATATGTTGTTAGATCACGTAGATTTAGTTTGAGAAGCCTCAAGTTACTTGAAGAAAAACACTGATATTTGAAGCTTCCTTAGTGTATTGCTCTGATAAGGACTCTCCTCCCCCATCACCAGGTCAAGAGTACCCTAGTCTTTGTGCCAATTTTTGCCCATGCCCACACTGTTCAAAATAACGTCATCATCACACACATCCTAATTTTGTGTCCTAAATAGAGCCACTGTGAAGTGCTGGTTCTTTAATCCAAATTAATCCATCTTCATCAGTGTCCATTATATTGATAAATTATATCATCTGTTTAAATAAATGGAATGGCACGTCAGAGATTATGCTGCTTAGAAGGGGCTCAGTGGTAGGAAATGTTCAGAAATGTTGAAGCGCAGTTATTGTGGTTTTATAGTCTCCATTAATTTTGACTTATTTTAAAAATACCCACTAGTAAAAGGGCTAGGTCCATCTTTGATCCATGCACCATTTGTTTTGTGACCAGCAACTGGTAGTAATGGTAGCTTCTAACATCAGCTGCCCACTCGCTTATCACAGTTTTGGCAAGTTGYCTGGGAAGAAAAAAAGAGCAAGCTTTAGCAGTAATGTATGGGTATACCAACCTATTGACATTATAGAAAGGCTTCAGAGAGTGGAAACCGTCTCTTCTTTGTCAGCTGTTGCCCTCATGTATTGCTTAGGGGGTTGTATTGCATGGAGCTCTCCCTACTCTTCACTGCTCTACTGGAGAAGACACGAGGGCTCTCCCACTAGGATTTGTCACCCTTGCTTAGCAGATTGGTCACTACTGAGCATGTAACCCACAACAGGCCATCATACTGCTGCCACCTCCTGCAGTTTGGGGAAGGAGGAGGCTGAGAATAAACAGAGTTTAAGCTGCTGTGTGTAGGTGCAAATAGCAGTAACCAAGCTGCTGAGTGGTGCAGAAGCAACTTTCATATTCCCAACTGCTATTGTTTCAGCCTGTCTGTCCTTCGATTTGCTAGTGCTTAACAAAGATGGACTCAAGGGATGTTTTAAGATTTGGTTTTTGACAGAAGGAGGTTGGCTGAACATTAAGTATGGATCACAGTTACAGATTTGGTGCCAATTCTCACCGTCTCGTTGCCTCGGACAAGACACTTAACTTGCCTGTGACTCAGGTGCTCCATCACWGCAATAAGGATAGAGATGCCTCATCTTGGTGGTGTGGAGTTTAATCAGGTCATGTTTTCAAAGCCCTGTGAAGAGGGAAAAATGGGCTGTGAAGATGGAAAAACATCCATCCATCCATCCAAAAAGCATGTTGTTACTTACTGACCCACAGTGTGATCAGGATTAACTTTGGGATGATGTCCACTTCCAAGTGATGTGTCAGCACCTCACAGGCARTGTACTTTAGGGGAGATGTCAGCGGAATACCCTCTCTGAAAGCTAAAGCCATCTAAATATGCCAGGATAAGATGACTGAATGCCCCAAAGACTTTACATTGTATTATATTGTAAACCAGAAACTTTTTCAGGGACAGAGGGCTAGATTTGCCTTCCATGTTAACGAGTACAACCTAGCTGATATCAGTGAGTGACAGGTTCTTTGACATAAGATTAGGTTCACAATAGTCAAGGTCCATCAATATAAAGACAAAACAGAGCTATTTACAGAGAGATGCCATCACTGAGCTAAAGTTCATCCAGAGAGAAGACTTCCCCCTGCTCTTTTACTCCAGATACATAATGTTCATAGGGAGTGTGAAAGATACACCAGTTCAAAGTGGCAAACCTAAGCACCATCGTGCAGTAGTGAGTGACATGAGCATTAACCCAGCTCACCTAATCCTGCTACTCTATTGTCACTATTGCTATTGCACTCTGTGTTTTTCTGCTTATCCTAGGATCCTCGCTATCACTAACATTTTTTTCTCAGAATTTGGGCATGTGATGATTTGATGCAGCAGAGAAAACCTATTGATAAGGCTGTGAACTCCCATGCCCTTTCTACTTTCATCCCCTAACTACTCTTGAACTGTTCTTCTTACCAGATAGCCATAAAAAGTACTGTGCTGCTCAGATGATGCCTGGAAAGCTCCACTTGCCTAGGAGGTAGGCGAGCACTAGTTACAGCATGGGTGGTTCCACTCGAGGCAGGCTGCCAGCCAGCCACTTGTCAGTGTGGGTCATGTCAAAGCACTAGCAGCTGGCTGCTGGTTAATAAATAAAAACAGAAAAGTTTGGAGGAACATTGCCCCTGCTTCAAAGATGAGGTGTCTTTGTTGGCTCCTAATACATAGGATTGTTTTAACTTCCTCCAAACATCTTAATCAACTCAGGCTGAACTGAATGGATTTTTGAAAAACGCAGTTTTCTAGCCTGTCTTTTTCTTTCTTGGAGTCTTTTCTGCCCACTCACCTCARTGAAATGATAGTAAAGACCTCAGCAGAGAGGGCACCATAAATTTGCTTGTTGGTAGTTGGTCTCTATTGGTACTAGTTCCCAACACAGTGTTTGTATTTCTGCATTGGTCTCAAAATTATGTAATTTATAAACATTCTTCTACTACTCCTAAAATGACTTATTTTAAGTTGAAGTTACGCATATCATTAACCCTTGTTTGTACTCCTTGAATTCTCTTCAGACAGTGCTTAACACATTTTACAGAAATTTAATGAAAACTACAAAGTCTCACTCGAACTAAAGCATAAAATAACAAAAATTTTTAGTGCTGAATGTGAATATATGTGCCTGCATGGTGCTCAGGTCCACTACGTGGACAAAGAAAAAGTGGGAAATAGGATGGGTAGTGAGACATTATCAAGTGTGCAACTGGTCCTGACACACACTTAATGGCAAGAGATAAATAGATTCTTTTAATGCTTTAACTGTTAGGACATAGCTGGCACATGGATTTATATAGTATTCAGGGCTGATATGCTACAGCAGTGCAGAGGAAGTGCATGCTCATAATACACAGATCGTTTTGGGAAGCAGATATTAACAGTTTTTCCCTGTTTTACCGAAAACAGTGTTAGCAGTGCCTCACTRCTTCAGTAGCCCTAGCTCCTGTCCATCACAGAGAGCACCGTGAGGAGCTCTGTAGGAAACATCACACTAGAGGACATTAAAACCATGAGGAACAATCCTGCATTTGCAGGGGAGAGGAGTCAGATGGCCTAATGAGTCTTTTCCGTCTATGACTCCGGCTAGTTGCCAAGGGCTGTCGGACGGTGGACAGGAGAAGAACCAGGTCTGGAATAGGACCCCCCCAAAAATCTACTTTGCTTGTGACCTAAATGATAACTCCAGTCGTACAGCTAGTTGAGTTGATTGGGAAACCAGCTATTCTCCTTATTATSCAATTATCCAGACAACCCATGTCTATCTTAAGTGGAGTCTGCTGTACATAAGCTGTCAGCCTCGATACACATTTAATTCCAAAGAAGGCGTAAATTGGCAAAGATGCAAAAAGATGGTTTTGCTGTTTCAATTTCTGTCAAACTCGAACTGAAAAAAAAAAATGAAGAGCTGCTCACAAAATGTTAGTGGTCAGTAACCTGTTTTGCTTGCAAAGCTTTGTTTTGCAGCAGCCACAATATTTACATTTGCAGTTTAGTTTCTGAGTATGTGCCGTGGCTTCACATTGCATTTTCAAAAAAAAAAAAAAAAAAAAAAAAAAAGCTAGTATTTTGATTTATGAAACTGTACTTCCAGGAAATAAATTTCTTTGACAATATTTCGCTCAAACTTATCATACAACAATCGCTAGCCTAGGTTAGAGTTCTTTCCTTCCAATTAACTATAATCAATAAAACCTCTGATTTATGCAGTCCATCAATAAGTACATTTCTTAAGCTTCCCAAAGCATTTGGGTCATCTCTAGGCATAAAATTGAAAGTTAGCCTGTAGTATGAGACCAAGCCTTTACAGTGTAGTTGACGATCTGTGCTCAGRTGTAATCGAGGAAGACACTTCCTGTGACAATCCCAGGTTTCTGTGCAGTGAGAGTTCAGTACGCTGAATGCCGTGAGACAGCTGCCCCTCGCGCTCCCCCACCTTAACTCCGGGCTGTGGAGGGTGTCAGAAATCACGATGTTCACGTGGTTGGACTCTGTAGAGGTAAATCATGGTGGGGTTGATGCATATCCCAGGTATCCAGATTCTTTAGCCCCCCACCCTGGTCGTGTCCAGTAGGATGTACATGGGCTCGAGAGAAAACCGGTGGATCTGTCATGGAGAGGCTACTAACTGCAGGGCAGCAGAAGTGAACGTGATCTGGCAGTGCTGTTCGTCTGCCGTGCTGGGAGGAAAGGTATGCCCAGCGCCGGGGGGCTCGTCCCAACCTCTCCTTCCTTCTTTGGCACAAAAGGTTTAATGTATATTAAATCTAGGTGCGTCTCTGCTGTAGACTTTCATGACTTAACCAAAAAAGTACCATTCTTTACATCTTTACATAGACAGYGCGGTGCCAAGGAGTGCATTAATTGCTTAGAGGACTTAAGCAAAACACAGGTTTCCAAGGGAAAGTTGTGAATTTAKAGTATAAATAAGTATGAAGTAAATTAGACTCTTAAATGAAGTTTCAAGGGTCTTTAAGAGTCACTGTTTTTTCAAATGCTTGAGTGAGAAGAGCATGCATTTGCTGCTGTTATTTTAACATGGTTTTATTATTAATTTCTCACATGCAAAATAAGTAAGTATTTGGTTAATTTTGTCAGGATAGGCAATGCTGCAAACTTCCTTAGTAATGTGTGTGATGCTGCCACTGTCAGACACCTGGTTCTGCTGCTAGATCGATGGAGTGCCGTAGGAGTCAATGTGACTTTAGAGATGCAGAGCCTGGCTTACTGTTCCATTCAGTTTGTGGTTCCAGTTCATGCTTGTCTGCTGTGTCTTCTCCGTTACAATTTGTTTGGCTGCCTGAATGTTGTAGTTGTATCTAATTTATTTTGACAAATAATACCCAATCCACATTTCTGCAGTGTTTTACAAGTGTTGGAACTATTCCATAGTCATATAAGAGTAAGATTTTTCTTTGTGGCCGTATATTCTTTTTTTTTTTTTTTAATTCATCATGAAGTTCAGTACCATATGTTAGCTTAGTTTACACTTTAGTTTATGGAACAAAATAACATTTTTCTCTACCAGTCTTGCATCAGGAATACATTGAACTTCCATTTAAAACCTGTATTGAAACAGTACAGAACATCTCCCAAATTTTGCATCTTAGAAGCAGTGCCAGTAGTTCTGCAGAGGGAAAGGTTTAAGCAGGGCACCAACACGGTCAAGAAAATCCACAAGATTTGAAGATTTATTATAGAATTTAAAGGGAGGTGGTTTAAGCCCATTATAATGTGAGCAGAGTTTCAGGTAAAGAAAAAAAAAAAAGCAGCATGTCTCATTTTCTTTCAAAATTCCTACAAAACTCCGACTCTGTTGTAAACCAACTTTGCAGAGTTAACGAGAGGTGCGGCGAGGCGCAGAGTCAGCAGAGAGCTGCGCATGGCTTTCCTCAGAAATGCTCCAGACTCCTCCCAAATTTCAGGAACAAACCCGTAATGCGATGAATGAAGCTCGTATTTTGAAACAAGCTCTTTAATGTGATTAATGGAATGTGAGTAAGTGGAGCTAATTTGACGTGCTGGTGGAGACCGGCCCCTAGTGCAACGTGGCTCTGCGTTGCAGGACGGTCGGGAAGCTGACCTCCCTCCGAAGGCGCGCGCTCCATCTGGCTCTCAGATGCTTACAGTGGCTTCAACCAAACTCAGGGCTTGACACCTCTGAGCTTTGCAAGGGGAAGTTTTTGAAACGTTTATGTGAAATTTGTGGCCTGGGTCTAGATCTGAAGTTCATGACAAGAAGTGAAGTCACAGGCTTTATTGCATGCCTGGTTCAGGTCAGAAGGGTGTTCATCTGCCTGCAAGGAGGAAGGAATGGTCCCTCTGATCCCGGCACAGGAAAAACCTTCTGATGCTGGGTTTTTTCCAAAAGAGAAAATGCCTGTCATCAGAAGCTGTGCTGAGAGATGAGCAGCCACCAGTACAGAAAAGTATCTGTACATTTGGTTTCAAGAATAGGATTAGCCCTATGTAGAGATAGAGTTTGAATCAGTGCCTTTCCTTCCTTCCTCTTCCTTTTAATTCTACTAAGATGATTCCCCCACCCTCCCCCCAGTTTACCTCAATTCTAACTGGGACATGGGATCTGGGAATGCAGCAACACAGAGCAATTGATTTTCCCTCTGAAGAGCATTTCTGCAATAAGGTTTCTGCATAGGTTCAACGCCGACTCAGCTTGGGCAGCAAGCACGCTGGCATATCAAATAGCACCAATGCTAAAAGCAGCCTTTGAACTTTTGGAATATTCATCCCAGGGTCAGAGATTAAATTACCCCTCAAATAAGTCTCAGAGCTCAATGCAGTTCTTCCTACAAAAGGCTTATTACAATGAGACTCTTTTAAAAGAAATGAAATTTCAAGGGTCTTTAAGAGCCACCATTTTTTAAAGTGCTGAATGAGAAGAGCATGCACAGGCTGGTGTTGTTTTAACATGTTCTTATTAGTGATTTTTCCAGGCAACACGCAGCAGGGTAACTCTTCCAGGCACTTTCGTAGCACTCCCTGGGGATGGGGCTGCAGCGCTGCCCTCCCCGGAGCCGGCGCTGGCAGTGCAAGGGGCGATGATGGGCGGCAGCAGCACCCGTGGGGTCGCTTTCCCGAGCACCGCGCTGAGCCCGCACCCCGACGTGTGCTGCCCGCCACAGATCGACAGCTATGACCGAGCTTTCCAAAAATGTCTGGGTTTTTTATTTCCAGGCTCTGTCACGGCAGAGCCGAGCTGCCTTCGTGCTCAGGTGCCGTGCACGTTCCTCCCAGGGCACACGCACACGCCGAGGGCATTAAACACCTAAACGCCGCAACGTGGGCTTCTCCTCTGCGCCCTGCCGCGCCTCCCCGCGGGCTGCCCTCGGGCCGGCCCGGCGCCGAGCTTCCAGGGCCAGCGAGCGCTTTCTCAACTCTCTAATTATTTCCCAGGCCGCCGGTCTTGGCTCTTGTCCACTTGTCAACCTGGGCCGGGGCGGGCGGCGGAGCAGGGCGCAGCGCTGCCAAGTGGGTCGCCTCCGCCTCGGCCCTGCGGGGCGGTGCGCAGAGCGCCAGGAGCAGCGCCGGGATTTTTTTGGTGGAGTTTTTCCTGGGTCAGGCATGGTTGGGGGGGGGTGAATGAATGCTGATACTACAAATGGCTCTGGTGTGAACTGAGGTTCCTTGTTTGCGGAAAAAGTCTGCTGACGTCTCTAAAGAGAGTGCTGATACCCAGAGACAGCTCTGACTCTATGCATTTGATAAGAATTTGGGCAACTGTGTTTATTTATAACCAGTTTTGGTTTGGGGAGATTCCTTTTAATTTTCTTATTATTAAACCAATTTTTTTTTTTAAGAAATATTTTATTTTTGATACAGACACAGCCGGTGACGTAGCAGTAAAAAACACCACCACAAAGAGGCACATGGCTTTGAAATGTTTTGGTATGTAACGTAACTGTTTTGTTGTCAAGTCTTTACTTTTGCACAAAGAATATTTCTTCTAGTTTTAAAAGTAATCCCTTTGTCAGATTTCACTGGGGTTACATACATAGTGTGGCCGTAGACGAACAAAACAAAAAATATCCGAGTGTTTCAAATCATTTCACAAATAACATTGTTCTATTTCTCTCTTTAAATGAACAAGAGTTTCTTTGATTTTTTTTAAGTCAAATTTAGGATTCTGCTGTTCAGAGCAGAGAGGTCACAAGGCCCTAATGTATTTAGCATTGACTGCCCTCTCTTGTAGTGCGTCTATTAGTCAGTAATTTGATTTGTACCTATTCATTTGCAGTCCCTGCAGGAGCTCTGAGCTGGCCCCAAGTATAATTGGTGCTGTCTCTATTTTTACATCATTAGATTAGCCCCGACTCCTGGCCACTTGTTGTCTGCGCTTGTCTGTCCATTTATACAACCTAATGTAACACAAAATTCATTACTGATCACATTACTTTCAACTCTGAAGCCAGCTTTGTGATAAACATTTTCTTAACCCTTTCTTGCCAGCACACAGACCTAGGGGATAAATGCGYTTTCCCTTTGCAGGAAAAATCAATATCATAATAAAACAAAGTGCAGTCACATTTCTAGATTTGTCATTCCTCCTGGAGAAAGAAATGGGAAAAAACATATATGAGATGACTAAATGATGTCTGCATCTAGGCATCTCAGGCTGGAGGATGTGAAATGTGCTCAGCAGTGTCCTTTCTGCTAGAGTATAAAGAAGTGACACGAGATAGGGCCAGCACTCAATTTGAAACTTAATTTCTTACTCATTGTTCTGCAAGTGTTTTAGCTCTTCTGTGCAGGCTCTAATCAGGTTATGACATTATTGGAACTGGACATTTTTCTTCCAGGGCTTTGTGTCAAGGTAGTTAACAGAGAAACGATTCCCTTTCTCCTTAGAGATTTGTTATTGTGTTG
>NW_028186083.1:1680699-1689010 GCF_003343005.1 Rhea americana
AATTAATTCTGCTACTGCAGTCCTCCAGCACTTCCCAGGAAAAAATTAATTCTGCTACTGCAGTCCTCCAGCACTTCCCAGGAAAATGTAAAACTCCATTCTGCCGGGCTTGGCTTTGCTCACGTTTGATTGTTTCACTGAGTACCCTGTAAAGCGTTAAGCTTTTTGCATTGCTGAGGCTTTTGCTATTGATTTGAGTGGGAACAAGAAGAGAGCTGTGGTAGGTATTCATTTAGGCCTGATTCTGAAAAGGGCTGAGCATCTTTACAGCTCCTTGGTTTGCAGTATCAACCCTATGAAGTGATTCTTGCTGCTCAAGGCATGTGTTTTGGTACRCACAAAAGCTGTTGATTTTTAACAGTTTTCTAAAATAATTTTCTATTTGTACAGCTTGGCTTGGAAATCTGTTATTTAGGGCTTTCTAAATGTTTGGAAACGTTTCTTCATGTTTATTAAATCTTCCCTTTAAAAGTCAAAGATCTGAAGAACGCCCCACACAGCCCGGTCCTACGCTGAGCAGGGTGCAGGAGACTAGACAGCCGWATAGGACTTGCCCATCTCTAATTTCTTTAATTACTGAGTTATTCCTTTTAGGAGTCTTTGTGTGATATTTTGACGTAAGATGTAACTCACGTTATGGCAAGCATCTGTCTCTTAGTAAGAGCCCTCGTCTACGAGCAYGTGAGGCAGGAGCGCTACCTTCACCGCGGTTCCGTGAGCCTGTTTCAGCTGCGGAGSCGACGGCGTTGCCCACGGCAGAGCTCGGACGAAACGGTTCCTCCTCCTCCTCACACACCCGCCCGGCACAGGGGCCCCTGCAGCGGGGCGCTGGGGGTATTTGGCTGGTTTTTGCAGCAGKGCTCTTGGGTGCAGCCGCCAGGTGCGGGCCAGGGCCGGCTCCCAGAGCCCGGCTTGGCCGTGGGAGGGCACGAGGGCTCCGATCGGCTCGGCTGCTCCCTTGCTTTGCGCCACGGCCCCTCTCTCTCTGCCTCAGTTTTGCCATCTGGACAGTGGAGATACCAAAGTGACGGGAAATGACAGTGCAGTGTTTCGCGCCCCTCGTGTTACGGGTGAGGCGAGCGGTGCCCCGGGGCGTGCTGCGCCGCCGGGGCGGGAGGTGGGCGGCCGCCGCCAGCTGCCGCGAGCCCCGCACTGTCCGGCGTGGGTTGCAGGGCTGACGCCGCTGCTGGCGTGTCGGGGCGCTCGCCATGCAGCGCACGTCTGCTCTGCGTCTTGCATTACCTCTTCACAAGCCTGGGCTTTGCTTTATATGAAAGCTACGCATGGCCAATTTGCAGACTCCCCTTCGTGCCCCGCTAGAGCATTAGCATCACACTGATGTCACGGGCGTCTTCTCTCCCCTGGATCTGAGCGGAAGATAGCCAAGGTTATTACAGAGCAGAGCTCTCATGAAGTATGCATGGCCCTCGTTAGGGGAGATGGGGGAGAAGGCTACAGAATGGAAACCCATTTATGCAATAAATTGTTAAGTAGCCAAACTGTTAAATGAGCACTTCTTATTAGAGAGAGACAATGAAGTATGAGTCACCAAACAGCAAAATACACATTAACACAGCAAAACCCTCRTCCATAAATGGAAAGTCAGAAGCTAAAACAATTAATGTGTGCCAGCGTGAGCCAAGCCTTCGGCCGTGCTGCTCTGCCTCCTCTCAGCCGCAGAGCCCCTCTTGCGCTGCTAGCTTTGCTCCCGGGGGCTGCAGCGCTGGGAAGCGCTGCAGAGAGGCAGGAGTGCCCTGACGGGCTACTAAAGTGCCACCAAAGCCACCTACACCAGAGCAGAGCCGCACTGCAAAGACCATCTTCCATCCGTTCAGGTGCCACATCATTTTCTAAAGGAGTACTGTAGTCTGCAGTTTTGTCTGCTATGAAGCCATCACCTCTCATCACCCCCATACATTTCTCTGAAAGAGTATCAGACAAAAAGCAGCCTGATTTTTCTGATAATCTAGCCCTGCTATCCAAACTGGAGTCTAAGAGCATCAGGGCTTTGGGCCCACATCCTTATTTAACAGCTAAGCTGTCGGCTAGCTGATGCATGGAGTGTATCGAGTGGAGATGGTCAGACAGAAAGCGGGATGAGGGAGAGACAGCAAGGGGAAAAGGAGAAAAAAGCAAACATGAGCTGTGCTCCAGGAGCTCTCGCCTAGCACTGCTGCTGCCTCTTGGAGTGCAGCCAGCAGGGCAAGGTTTGGTGTCTGCAGCCGGGAGGAAGCACGCTGTGGCCAGGTCCTAGGGTGCTGGGTGGGGGTAGTTCTCCTTGAAGTACATATTGTAATTTGTGGTATGAAAATATTATCTTTCCTTCTATTCCTATCCTGCTGTCTCCCCACCATGGATAATATATAAAACAGTAGACTTTGATTCATTAACATTTATGGGAAAATGTTAATATTAAACTGTAAGTGAAAAGCCCTATCTTATTGAATTCTTCTGCTGTGTTATTGAGAGCCTAATTACGTTTTGCATTTAAATAAAAACCAGATGACGTTCAGGACAGTCAGGCAAGCATTCTGTAAGTGAGAATTTATCTTGCGATCTGGGTAAACAATGTCTCATCATTTAACAGTTATTATAAATAATGGGTTTTTAAGCACTTTGCTGGGAGTTCATATTGGCTCCACACGGGTTGCACTAAGAGAGGGAGAATTTCAGTGACATCTTCCAGGCATCCGGTGAGGAGAAATCATATCCTGAGCTCACTTCTCAAGCTGCAGCAGTTTTTATCTTACTCTGTTTGTTATTGCTAAATATTGTACGCACAAGCTGTTGGCAGAAAGCTAGTAGTAAGGCAAACTAGAAATCGGTTGGAAGTATTTTGCACGTGGAAAAACCATCTATGCTACCGTCCCAGCACAAGGCAGACATGGTTTGGGCTGTTGCAGAATTCCCCTTAAGTGGTTTCAGAAAGAAACCTCCAAAGGCATGTTCTTTCTTTAAAAATGTTGCTATGTAAAAGTTATCTGTTCTTCCATGAAAAATGAAAAAGATGTTGAGGTAAAAGGAATAGACAAAAAGGTAAAGTAGACCTGCTGCGTTTTCCTGTATTTTTGCTGATGCCCTCTTAAATGACAGTGTTGGTTATTACATACTTGGTAATGCATGAGCTAATTTAGAAAAAAGATTTAAACTTTTTTAAAATGTAAGTAGCTTTTTCTCCACTTCCGCTGTTTGTTTATATTCTGCATTTCTTTCATTTCAGACAAGGTGGTTTTGCTTTTGTTGCTCGCTGGCTGTTAGTCTGTGCTCTGCAACGCTCGGGCATTAGCAGATTCTGGTTCACTGAGATTTCTCCAAGACGGTTCCCATCATATCAAGCGTGTGCAGCTTCCTTGTGGTCTGAATGTGCCCTGTCCCATATGCCAGTGATGAAGGAATTAGTTTTCCATGCTTATAGAAATAGGTGGTAACAACTATTCAGCCTTGTGAAAAAATACAGAATTTTGCAGTGTCTAGCCCTGGCTGATGGCAGCTGCTTACTGAAACTCTGCTAAGCCATCACGCTGGGAAAATGGCTGTTTCCAGGAAGCAAACTATTTGCTGGCTTTTTCTGTGAGAGATATTTTATCCCATTTTCCAAGAATACCGCCACAGCTAAAAATCATCTCTTTTTTTTTTTCCCAGTATTTATTTGTTATTTCCTTGGTCAGTGACTTTCCCAATATCTGCCCAAAACATGAACTCTGTGTTTACATCAAAAGCGGATGGTGTTGTGAAAGGCAAAGGGTCGGCATCACTTCCCTGGCTGTTCCCAGGGCGGTTTTGGTGGGAAGGCCGGAGGCGGGCGGGTGCCGGGGGGCCGCGCGGCCRGGCTGAGCCCCGGTGCTCCGGCGGGCCCGGGCAGCGGCACGGCGTGCAGCGCGGCACCGCGGGCAGCGCCAGCTGTGCGACGGCGGCAGCGTCCTGAGCGGCTGCGGGCAGCGGCAAGCGCCTCGCTGGCGTGCGGGGAGCCGCCAGCGCGCCTGCTGCGTGCGAGGCAGCGCGCTGGAGCTTTTCCCCTTGCCACGTGTTACTTCCCCGATCCTCTCCTCGGCCGGAGCAGAGCATTCCCAGCGCCGGGCTCTCCCGCCTCTTGTCAGGGCCGCCGCGCACATGCCTCGCTGAGCAGCTATTCCCCTTGGGCTCGCAGACACTGAGGCCGGCTTGTCGAGTGGAAATGATGTTTGGAGGAGATAATCAAAAGACAAGTTAACCTAGTAGCCTTCCTCCCTAATCTGCAGCCACAGAGGCAGCCGGGGAGCGGGTGAGTGGTGCAGGGACAGGCCCAGAGCTGAGCTCTGAACACACTTGTTTGCCTGCACTCAGGGCTAGTTTTATCAGCACGCTTTAAAAGAAAATCTTCAGATTATATTTGACAGTATTCTGCCGTCACTTAGTTGGCTTACCGTTTGGAAGTGTGGCTGGTCACCCATCAAAACGTGAGGGAGAAGTCTGCAAAAAAGATGCAATGTGAAGAGCAGGTAGTTATATTAACTCTACTACCAGATGCCGAAATACAAAGCTGAATCTGAACAGCTTGAGATGATTTAACTTGCTTTCACTGTGGGATGAAGCTGCAGGAATGCCTAGGTTTGCTATTAGGTTTGCTGTGCTTCACACAAGAGTTCTCCTCTGCTGCACAATTCTCCRTAGTGTGCAGCTCACTCACACATTTGATGGTGTTTTTAATAGGGTAACGGAAAAGGTAAAATATATTAGAATCACTACTTGAACAATTTTTAAACTACAACTTTTTAGAATTGAAAATGTCCAGTTTACTTTCAGTAGTGGTCCTGTGGTTTCAGGAGAACAAATGCAAACTATTGTACTGAACAACCCCATTAACAAAATGCCCACTTAAGCTTCAGATGTCAAGGCTTTTTCATATTTATGTCTAACATAAGAATTTGGAGCTATATAAATAAGACAGAGTGTATTAACAGCCTCAAGCAGTCCTACAAGGAGTGAGTCCACAAGGTTGGCCTGTTGTTTCTCCAGGCACAGTCCATCCTCAGCCTAGGTAGAGACTTGATTTTAAGAATACTACTACAAGCTCTGAGTGCTTCTTAAAATGAGCTCTGCATTCAGAAAATTGATCTGCTCAAAGCGACAATGTCAATGTAATCTTTAAAATAATTGACTGAATTGACCAAATCAGTTAACTTTGGAACTAGAATTATTTGGATGATATTTGGTTTCTCAATGACACTAGAAACAGCATGGGGAAAATTAAAGGAGAAAACCTCTTCTCAGGAGAGTCTCACCTGAGTTTTTCAGATTCGGGCGGCTTGAACCATTTCGATGAGCAGATGAGGCTGGCTCCGTGGTGACATCATTTTGTGCRGCTGCACATGCTTCAGCAGAACTCCTCTGATTCGGACCAGCTGAGCATCTGCTCCCCCCAAACTTTCAACTTCTCCTTTGAATCAAACCCAGATTCCAGTCCGTTCTAGCTTCCTCCTCCACATCAGTCCGTGCCAGGAAGACAGCCCACCGTCTATCAGTAGCTTTCCTCGCTGCCCAGAAAGGCCACTTTGTGCCAGAAGCACTAGAAGCTGTGCCAGAATTACATTGCTTTGTAATATTATCCTTTTAAAATGAACTCAGCAATACRTTTTTGTGAGGCACACATAAGCCTGCCCACACATATGCATAGACGCAYACGTGGGCACACGCCGAAGGCACGGAGGACATCCTCCTCGCGAGTTATATGTTGCCTTGTTTTCCCAAATGAGGATTATTAAGGAGATCCAATAACCAAGGCAACATCACAAGAGGGGAAAAACTAAGTCTTAGACATGAAAGAAATTGCTGAAGTTTTGAGGTTTAGGCATGTCTGAAATCCCTGATTCTGCCTATCAGTGAAATGCTGCCCAGACTGTGAGGTAATCACCATATTTGTTACTTTGATGTCCGAGCAGCTCTTCCATACCCAGCTTTCTCGCTAAGACCGCTCACTTGAGCATGGGAGAGCAAGTGGGCTTCACTTCGGCACCCCTAGAGCGGCGCGGGCCGTCGCGTTCGCGCGCCCGGGGCTGCTGCAGCCGTCTTCGAGGCGGGATCCGGGTCTCCGAGGTGCTGAGCGCCCTCGGCTCCCCTTGAAGGTCGCGGGAAGGGGGAGGCGCAGAAGCAGGTTCTCAGGTCTGGGCCTGGCCGGCTAGAGACGCGGAGGCTGCAAGGGCAGGGGTAGGCTGCACATCTCGGCCAACGTCYGCGCGAGAGCCAGAGCCCGCCAGCGCGGAAGGCCGGGCGGGAAGCTGGTAGGTGTCGGGAACACGCCGACTGCCTTTGACTTTGTATTTCCTCCGCGGAGGCAGCGGCTGACGGAGGGGTCACTGTTGAGCAATCCGAGGCACTCCCATAACCCTGGGAATGAAAGACCAAACCCAGGAATTTTAATACAGTGTTTTCTCTGTGAATGCTTTTGGTCTGATACACACAGATGTGCTGCTTGCGTAACTGAAGATACAAGATAATGCTGCCTAAATACATTAAAAAACGTATACGCACTGGCTCGCACAGGAAAGCGCGTGGTACATATAAGGTTCGTTATAGGATTTATAGTAGCAGCATACTGAAGCTTTCAAGAAGGGGTAGAAGGGAATTCCTTTAAAGCAAAACAACCATATCTGCATATTCATTTTAGAAACKCTTTTGGAAATCTTGCATAAGGAATTAGAAGGTTTATGTTATGTTTATAGGCTGGAGAAATGTGTTTTTCGTAACCATTGCGCTGTTCTAATTTTTGATATTTCACATACTGACTAAAATGGGCAACTCATCCTTCTGAAGTGCCATTTATGTAGGAAAACATCCTAAACCTCTTTACAAAAATATACAGCTCAAAGAAACTTGAGATTATTTTTTAAAAGCACTGCAGTCATTGTGAAAGTGCCTATCATGAAGAATACTGTCTCTCTAAATGCTGGTCCTTTATCTAGTGCACTTTTAACCTTCCATAAAATGTTCAGAGTCAAGTCTGGCTAGATGCCGAAGTCTTGGGTCTCATACTGTATGGAATCAAGCTGTATGGAGCTTTTTTGGTTTCTCTTTTTTAAGGAAACACAACAAGTTTTTTTCTTTTTTTTGTAGACAGAATTCTTTAAAAGTTCATGCATGAAAATATTTTGTCCGTATCTCAACAATCTCTTTGTGCTTAAAGTAAATCCAGACATTTCTGTAAGTTCAGATGTCCTCTCGACTTTGTAAKCGTTAGTTGTTTGGCATCTTAGCACTGAAATAAGGCACTAGAAGTGAAACCTGTGGTCTCGGAGGGGTTCTGATGTTCAGAAGACTCAGTCTGTTTTCCCGAGGTTGTGCTGTGCCTTCTCTGCCTCCCCATCTCCTTGCGAGATCCTGCCACCTTTTTTCCAACATGCCAGGTCTCATCTCCAAGTGCATCGTGTTAAAGAACTCTGTGCGGATTCAGCGTTAGGGTTATTGTAAGATAATTTGACAGTAACTAATATTTTACATAGGCCACTGAATTCCGGTTTCAGAGAAGTTGCTCAGGCAGTGTGTGCAAATCTTTTTTATTCTGAAAATTTAATGGAGCTGCTCCTGTGGTGTCTCGACATCTTTCAGATTGCAGCACGATGAAACAGTTTTAATATAGGGATTGATTTTCAGTGTTCAAATGCTGTAGTATTACGTTTCCTCTTTTGAATGTCTCTTTTTTTCCAAACTGCTGGTTTGAAAAAAAAAGAAAAAAATGTCTTTCTTAGGAGCAGTCCTATCATGGCCACGCGAAGCGTCACGGGACATCAGTCCTGCTAGCTGCCTCCACGGTTTGCCGAGCACTGGGGAGCCGGTGCAGGTGGGCAGCCTCCGCCCTGGGCAGAGGCAGGCGCGGGGTTTGRGGCACAGAGCAGATTTAACCGACTTCTAATAATCTGCTTCCCCCAATTAGTCTGTAAAGTGCTGTAAAGTGGCTGTTGGGGGGTCCCGCAGCGGGCTGAGCCCGCGGCCGGCAGGCACTGTGCCGGCTGGGCAGCGCCCCGTGGCGCCGGGGCYGCGGGAGAAGAGCAACGTGAAAACAAAATAGGCTTGCCCAGAAGTTTATTCTCAGCCCTTTCAAATTAAAAGGAGCTAGGAAAATTAAAAGCTTTAATGAGCATTCGCTCCTTCCGCTTCAGTACGATGTAATACTGAAGATCTGTGTTCACCTACATAGCAGTGTCCTGCCGCACAACCCCCGCGTGCCCTGGCCCCGGAGCTGGCAGCGGTGGCGGTGGTGGTGGTGGCGGTGGCAGCGGTGGCAGTGATGGGTGGTGGCAGTGGCGGTGGTGGCGGTGGCAGCGGCGGTGGTGATGGC
>NW_028186083.1:1689528-1692477 GCF_003343005.1 Rhea americana
GGCGGCGGTGATGGCGGTGGTGGCCAAAGCCCGCGCTGCGGCCCCGGCCCTCGGCCTCGCGGAGCTGCAGCCGGAGCTCCCGTCCACCAGCACGGCGTCCTCTGAAAGAGGGGTGAGTACCCCGGGGAGGAGGCACGACGGCGCACCGGCGGCGGCACCGCGCCGGTCCGGCTGCGTGCCTTGACCCCGGAGCCGGCGCGGGGCGCGGCGGCGGCTTCCGCGGGGGCTGGTCGTGATGGCAGCAGTAAACGTTCCTACGGTAACGGGGCCAAAAGCGTCCGGCTGAGTTTGGGACGTTGTCTAAACGCGGAAAGATTGGGTTTGAAAGCGCGCGTCGCCGTGAAGGGGAGCGGGAGCGGCGCGGCCCTTCCCTGCTGTGGCGATCGGCAAAACAAAACTGTTTAACTAATCCATTCACGAGGGAGCGTTGTGTAAATTACAAACAGTTTAAGAGATCCTCAAGGCTTCCATTGTGTTAACAGAAATTGCCTTTTAGTGTTCGCTTTGCGTAGGATCCTTTTGAATGAGAATCCAGATGGCAGAAGCTACATAATTATTATTCATTACAGTTAATAAGTAACACTTGGAAGCCCCCGTCAGCTCTGCAAGTCCCCTGCGATAGGCATTGTACAAAAATAGAGTAAAAAGTAGTCCTTGCCACAACATATTTTACCATTTTGGTTAAAGACAGGAAGGCCTGAAGCACCCTTACATTTGTCTGTCTGCGAGCGCAGACCCGGCTGTCATTTTGGAAAGTGTATCTGCAGGGAGTCTGCTCGTTTCTCTTTAAAATGAAAGAAATTATCTTTCATTTTAGAAAGGAGGCTCTAATTTGGGCCTTTTAAGTGTTCATCCAGAAACTGCTCGTGGCAGCGCAGAAGTGCGAGCCAGCTCGGCGGTTTTAACCAGCAGCCGCTTGCCTCTGGTCGCCCACCGCGGAGCAGGCAGCAGCCCGGCACCCTCGCTTCGCTCGGCCCCGCGGCCGGCCCCGCGGCTCGCGCTGAGCCCGGCGACGCCGTTGCAGCGAGCGACGGAAATGAAGCCGGGGAGGCCCCCAGCCCTCGTGGCCATTACCCCGCTTCCTGCATTCCTCCCTGTTAATTGTGTAATTCCTAACGAATCGTCAGTGTCCAATAGGCTTTCTGATGTGTGCCTTCTGCCGACGCTTCCTTCCCGCCCCTCCCCAGCTTCGTGCCTTGCCAGAGACCTTGTTCCTTTAAAAATGCCATGCTGAAAAAATCAGAAATACTCAGCCCAGAAAAAGGAAAAGGGAACTTGACATTAGTTGAGCTTGAAAGGCTTGGTGCTGTGAAAAGTGACTGACGTGTGAAAAGAGGCTACAATTAGTTCTTTCCCCGAGCACTCTCCCATTCAGTGCAGGGTCACTCCTCCAGCGAGCCGAGGCTTTGAGCGTAATGTGTTGTGACAGTTTGAGATGATGAAGAATAATTCTTGTATTCAGAGCTGCTGCTGCTTCCCCGCTAGCCCGACACGTCAGGCTGGCTGTCATTGTATCGTTTATCCCGGCCCCGTCTCGGCCGCGCCGTGCAGGAGTTGGTGCGGTTCTCAGCAGGTAGAGGAAAGGGTCAGCGCTTTCAGCACATCATTTYTGAGGATATTTTGAAACTGTGCTTAGCAGCCTGTTGTAGGGGAAGGCAAACAGAGAGAAAGGAAAAACCATTAGAAGAAATAATGCGCTGGAGATGCGACTTTTGAGTAGACATAAAGGAGATACCATGGCTTCGAGTGGACCACTCCAGAGAGAGCACAAATAAGAAAGGCAGCATAATTTATGAGTGTTCCGGGCAAAAGAGTGCTATATAGATTTTCTTCAGGCATTGAATTAATGTGCCATATAAAATGGTTTCACATTTAAGCTTGGCAGGGCTTTGTACCTTTCTAGATTTGATGTAGTCCTTTGACAGTTCCTGGGGCTTTTTGGAGTTGAATATACAGCAGGCGCGCGCGGGCCGGACGGGGCTTGGCGCGCTCTGCTGTGTACCTGGAGATCGCAGGCTTTTGCCGCCGCAGCTCCTCCCTCTCTCCTCCCCGCCTGGGCCACGAACTGCGTGAAGACAGAGCATGACTTCAGGGGCACAAAGGGACACAAATGTGAGGCTCCAGCATGGTGTTCAGAAACGGCAGCAGAAAGCAGTGATGCTGCATGTGAGGCTTTTTCAGTTTCTCCCGCATGCAACAAATGCAGCCTGTCAYAGGCGCTGCAGGAAGCGGGGGCGGCTGCTGCTGGCTCTCGGCAGACCTGCGCAAAGCAGGCYGAATGCAGGGTGACCGCCGTTTGCTTTGCAACGTGTTGGAGCTTCCAGTGCTTTCTGAGTTACCAAGAGCCCCGGGCACTCTTCAGCCGCTGGAGGGGAAGGCCTGCCCCTCCGCRGGSGCTGGGCGAGCTCAGCGGCACTGAGGCATGGTCAGCAGGGCAGATGGGACGACGGGACCGTGGAAAAAGGCTGGTCCGCAGCGGCGGCCACAAGGCTGGAGCGATCGTTCCTGCGGGGTCACGTCCACCGTGCCACAGAGATTGCAGTCCCACGAGCAGCACCTCCCCGTGGGGCTGGGCCCAGCTGAGYGTTGTCCGACCGTGGCAGGGAGAGAGATGTGACTTCATTCAGGTGGGAGGTGAGGGCCCAGGTCACCAAAGGGTGACCTGTGAACACCCACATCTGGTTTGTACAGCCATCACGAAGGAGCCAGACCTTCAGAAACCGCCTGCGCAGCCCCTCACTGAGCATGTGCCTGCAGCGCGTGTCCAAGCTGGGGGAAAACCTCACCTGCCTGTAGCCCCTGTGGGCAACTGGTGGCCGCAGTCCTGCCAGCCCTGCTCTGCGATCCTGGGCTCTACCAGGCCTCCAGCACTGCTGGATGTGCACGGCTGGGATGGTCCTGCCAGCCCTGCTCTGCAATCCTGGGCACTGCCAGGGCTCCAACACTGCC
>NW_028186083.1:1693312-1693632 GCF_003343005.1 Rhea americana
GTGCACGGCCGGGATGGTCCTGCCAGCCCTGCTCTGCGATCCTGGGCACTGCCGGGCCTCCAGCACTGCTGGACGTGCACGGCCGGGATGGTCCTGCCGGCCCTGCGCTGCGATCCTGGGCACTGCCAGGGCTCCAACACTGCTGGACGTGCACGGCCAGGATGGTCCTGCCAGCCCTGCTCTGCGATCTTGGGCACTGCCAGGCCTCCAACACTGCTGGACGTGCACGGCCGGGATGGTCCTGCCGGCCCTGCGCTGCGATCTTGGGCACTGCCGGGCCTCCAGCACTGCTGGATGTGCACGGCCGGGATGGTCCTGCC
>NW_028186083.1:1694136-1707468 GCF_003343005.1 Rhea americana
GACGTGCATGGCAGGGATGGTTTTTATTGTTGCTGCTTTCAGCGCAGCAGAAGACACATGTGCCCTGAAAATCACCATTGTTGTGGGACCCTCAATTACACCAGCGGTGCCTGTTGTTGTTACCATCAGAAGTGCGGACAGGGCTATTCCTCATCTCCCCTGAAATGACTTACTCCTCATCACTTCAGCAGATGTTCCTGCTCTTTTCTCTTTTTTTCCTGTCTTTTTTTTTAGAGCAGCTAGAAGTTTGAGTTGTTTCCTCAGGGGACAGGGCAGGTTTTAGTATTTACATTTCCAGTATTAGCATTTATTTGTATTTGTGTTTGTTTTTCACGGGCTTTTGAATGCCTCAGGGAGCCATTTAAGGGGCCAAAATAATGCAAGTGCTGGTCTTCTCACAGTATTTCATTTCCTTGATGGTGGAAATACTACGAGAAGAGCAGGTCTCATGTTATTTTGACCCCATAAATAGCTCCCAGAGGCCCCTTTCTTCCTTATCCCCCCCCCCCCCCCCCCCCCAAAATCAAATATTTAGGTTTCTGCAAAGCCTGACTTCTCAACCCTGGTTATCTTGCTTCAGCAGAAGCAAATTGCAGTTATTACAAAATAGCCAGAGAGTCTATAAGGCAGAATGGGTTTTATATGATGCACAATTTGTTGGCTACTGTACAAGTTCATTAAAGTGTATCATAAGAGGTTGTTTTACTGGTACATTTAAGGAAGTTAATACATCTCGACAGTATATGCATGGGGGAATGCAGATACAATAACCCTCAGACAGGCTGGGGCCAAGTCCATTCTTGGCGTAACTCCACCGAAGCAAATGCAATCGCTCGCAGGATGGATTTGTCCTGCTCTATTTGAGCAGCGCTGAGCCGGTGATCCCACGCAGCCGCCGCTGCACAACGGCCCCAGCTGCCTTGCTTTCGCGGGTGGACCTCTCGTGCTCACCTCTTTTGGTGTCCAAAAGCCCCAGTCACCTGCGGCGGCAGGCGGGCCCGTGTCACATCTAGCCAGGACTTGAGTCTGTTAGAAATTGGCCCCCAGCGTGATGCTTTTGTGCACTTGTCTCTGAAATGCCCTTGATCTGCAGGGAAGGTCTGAAGGAAAGGGTAATAGTTYGTACTGGGTTTTTTTTWAATGTATTTTTTTTACTGATGAAACAGCTGGATGGAATGGACTAGTTCTGGGGAATCAGGGAAGTGCTGAATGTGGTCCTCGACTCCTCTGATGTGAAAGGGGTCACGCCTGCAGTGCCACCAGTCTCCGGAGACCATGTACTGCCTAATTCCCCGTCTGCGGCAGCCTCACCGCTGCGGAGTGACCCAGCTGTGCGGAGCGAGAGCCGGGGCCGGGGAGGGCAAGAGCCTCATTTCCTCCCTGCAGCCCTGTYGTCTCATGCAGCCTTCAGGAGTTTTACAGCAGTTTCTTAGCTATCAAAATACATTGCTCTTCTGCCACGGTGCGTAATTAGTTCCAGAACGAGCGTATCCGCCGTGCTGAGCTGCGTGCGAGCGCTCAGGTGCGTTYGTCAAGGGGACCGTGTGCCTCGGCCGCGTGCGGAGCAGGCCACGGCAGCTCGCGGATGCCGGCGGCTCCCCGGCTTCACGCCGCTGCAGCCCGAGCACGGAGCGGGCTCCCCAGGGCTGGGGGTGGCAGGCGGCCGCCCGGGGCCCGCCGGGCCTCTGCTTCTAGTTTAACCTCTCTTCGGTCCCTACCCAATCCTAATTAAATGCCTTTCTTTGCCTGACAGCGGCGAGGAGAGCTCGCGGGAGCAGCGCCGCGGCGGCTGCCGGGGTTGGGGCCGGCGCTCGCCCCCCGCGACGGGACCCCGGCCTCCCCGCCGAGGCTGCGGGCCTCGCGCTGCCTTCGCCGAGGCTTTCTCCGGCCGGCTGCTGCGGCTGGCATCAGTGTCGGCAGTGCCACCCCCTGGCAGCGAGGCGCACCAGGGCTGCAGCCCCGCGCAGCAGCCTGGGGAAAGCAAATTGCCAAAAAAAAAAAAAAAAAAAAAAAAATCTTAGCAGCGCGGAGGAGCTGAAACAAGGACCGGAGGTAGGAGGCAGCGTCACCGGGAAAACCGCGGCCCGCGGGCGGGAGCAGCGGCGCGGAGCCCCCGCGCGCAGGGAGGCTCTTCCTCGCTCTCTCCTTTCATTACTGAAAACACAACATTTGCCTGAAAATCAATTATAGCTTAAAAAGAGAGAGAGGGAGGGCGAGCGCCGAAATAACCTCRTCAGGAGTTCAGGAGCCTTAATGATGTTTGATTGGGGCCGGAGCGCGTCCTGCCTTGCCGGGGACGGCTGCGCCGCGAGTGAGAGCTCTGACGTGAGACGCTTAACCAAAGCCAGCTGTGTGCCGAGCGAGATAAAAGCACCAAATCAGACAGGATAAGCACAGTATTAGTGTGGGATACGCCACTCATTTCTGATTTAAATTACTGTTTGTACTTCCTGAACTCATGGGAGAGTAAGGATGTGAGGAAAATGGAGAGGTTTATACGTGTACATTCCTTAACAAAATACCGGCACGAAATCGTGATTAATACAGCTGAGGTCAGTATCGCCGCTGCTCGGAGGTTGGCTGGCTTCCTGCGGATTTGTTTTCCATGCGTCCAGCGCGGATTACCTGCGCTGCAGGCCCCTGCCATGATGCCGTGTTGCGTTTCCTAGCCCTCGTTTGCTGGGGTGCAGATTCAGTGGCCGTAGCCTCCCTGTGCCCGCGCAGCTAGTGGGAATTGCACAGTCTTCGAGGACGCTGGAGCGGGAAGCTTTCTGTTCTAGCGACAGCCTGACTCTGTGCTTCTGCCCTGTACTTCACGTATACTTGTGGCCTTATCCTGGAGTCCCACCRCAGCAAAGGGACTGATGTGAAGTTAATACGGAGCAAAGACCCCGGTGCAAGCTGGAGGCCTGCGAACGGCAGCGATACGGTTATAATTCAGCAGCGGGGAGAACACGGGCCGCTCACACAGCTCCTGAAGGGTATCGCTCGCTTCCTTGGCCATCCTCGTTCCAGCAGAAAGGCAGCAGGAAAACCTGCCTGCCTGCTTGCAGGGTTTGCTCCATGCCGGGCGCACGCGACACCCCCGCGCCAGGGCAAACCTGGCTGCTCCCCTTCCCCTGCGCAGGAGCGGCGAGGGAGCCGCGCGCCGGCTGCACCTGCGGCTCGCCAGGACGAGCGTAGCCCGTCAGTGGGTGTCCGGGAGAGGACTGGCGGCGTGTCCGCGTGGCGCTGCCTAATCTCGCCGCCGCATGCCGCCGCTGAGTGCCGGCAGGGTGGTGCTGCCCAGCGGCGCTGCCCGCGCGCTGCCGCTGAGTCAGCTGCCGGGTTCAAGTGGCTCCCGGAGAGGCCGCAGCCAGCGAGGCTACGCGGCGCGCGCACGGATTCTAGTGCTTCAAGATTAGGAAGCAGAAGAGGCTTTGGGAGGTCAGCAAGGGGAGGAATGGCGTGATGTGTGCGRCTGCGAGAGGCAAAGCCGCGGTCAGGTCTGCTTTGAGGCACAGCTGCGCGGCACGCGGGAAGGTGACGGTCGTGTCCATCGCTGCAGCGTGGAGGGCTGTGGGAAGTCTTCACAAGAYGCTGAATTGCGCTGCTCGGGCATCGTTGCTGCACTTCGCTGGTGCCGGCTGGTGCTTCCTCCTTCCCTTCCCAGCTTGGCCACCGCAGCAGCGGAGCTCCTGGGGAAAGGTGTTTCCGCAGTTGTCACCGTGCACGTTCACCTGGCTCAGCTCGGCCGCGAGCGTCCTAACTGTTGAGTCCTGACGTGTCACGAATCAAYGGTCTCGCCCCCAGGAAAGGGATTACTCTGCCAGGCAGTGCCTGATGTCTTCATACACCCCGTTTCTGCTCAGACCGAAATACAAGCCCAGCAAAGACGTAGAAACAGGAGCAGGGATGCCTCTGGAGTGATTTGTCAGATCATCCAGGGCAAGAGGGATGACAAGCAAATGTAACATTAGAGCAGTGAWACAATAAGCGGAGTTGTCAATAAAGTGGCTTTCTAATGGCACTTTTGCTTCTTTTATCTGAAACACTAACCAAAGCCTGTTTTCTCTCTCATTTCAGAGCTTCAGCGAGAGGGAAGCATAGAGACGCTAAGTAACAGCTCGGGTTCCACCAGCGGAAGTATTCCACGCAATTTTGACGGTTACAGATCACCCCTCCCGACTAACGAAAACCAGCCTCTCAGCCTTTTCCCCACAGGATTCCCTTAAATTAGTCAGATATACAAGGAGAGATCAAGACAGGGTAACAAACTGTCTCTCCACCTAAACAGTCTCAGTATGTGTCTCACCCACCAGGTAGCTGCTGTGCTGGATGGTTCTTGTTACCCTGATAAATATTGATGACTCTTCCACGTAAACCTTCCTGAAACATAGTCACAAAATCTTGACTTTATTTTCCTGTGCAATATGAAGAGACTCCATCTTCGATCCTGATAGCTCTGTGGCTTCTTTTTTTGCTGTGTTCAGGAAGAGATGTTAGAGGAGAACTATTTCTAAGCCATTTTTGGTTAAGCACATGGTTTCACAACCATTATCTGCTTTTCATGTTAAAAGATAAAGGGAATCTCCGTACCTTAGTGGTGCGAGTGCCAGCCCGGAACTCTAGCCGTTTGTAAAAGTGCCGAGCATTAAAGAATGAACTGGAGAGAGCAGAAACTCAAGGACTTTCTGTGGACAGGGTTGATAAGGTTATTCCTTCATGGCTGCGTCTCCCTGCTGCCCTCCTTCCCCGCTGATATTCATCAATGCCAGGAGTATTACAAATGGAAACGTTTCTTTTTGTTCTTCTGAAGAATTATCTCTATTGCTCCAGTTTTATTCTAGTTCTGTATTTTAGAAATATACTTAATCGACTAATTGCAGTCACCAATTTCTCATATTTGGTTATAAAAGTTGTTCACTGGAACGCTGATATCTGTCCAGAAATGCATGTGTCATTGAATAAATCTAAGTTAAACAAGAAACTGCTTAAATGTCAATGTTCATGGAGTGTTACTAGGCTTGATGTGTGCTTCATATATCTTCCTGTACCAAAGACTATGTGCATATTTACTAACTTGAAGGCTTTAATTAAAGCCATCAGTGGATGTTATTCAGCCAGTCTAGCTTGTTTTTGCATCCTTGTTTTCTTATACCCTTATGCAAGGACAAAATTTTCTAACAAAAAACACTTAAATGGGGTTCCTTACACCAACTTAGCACCTAGGAAAATCAACATTTATATCTGTGTTTTGGTGTCTTTCTTACATCAGGTCCTTATGTGACGATTGTAGCCAGGTTTTTTTTTTGTAGGATGATTCTTTTTTTCTTTAATTGCTTAGAAAATAAAACTCACTGGTGGGGTGGGCTTGCCTGCTAGACCCAGGGAGGGAACGAGCCAGGTTTGGATCTTCTGTTTGTCTCTTAAAGCCTAGCAGTGTGAAGGGTATCACGACTATATATATGTATATGTATATATAAAATTGTAACTTCAGTGTTCCCRAGACACAGTTTCCAGAAAACATGGAATATGGACAGAAGGGATCCTGATAGCTCCTTTGAATCAATCCCATTTTATATGCTGGTGCCTCCTTGTGAAACCGTAGGCCAGATGTTTAGCTGCCATGAGTTGGCAGCCAAGGGAGACGCTCTCTTATATTGGTTGGGTATGGTTGCTCGTCCCACTGAGCTTAACTGATTTATGTGAGCGCAAGGCCAGGCACCCAGCAGAGGTGCCCACCTGCATCTATTGTGTTACATGATCAGAGCCTTGCAGAACTCATACAACGTCCTGAAGCCATGTAACGTACCGACCATGCACAGTAAAAATGTGTGCTGTGCAATTCTCTCGATAAAATGCTGATGGGCTCACACATAGCAACCACATAAATTTCTCTATCTCAGCCAACTCATGTTGAGGAGCAGAAACTGAGATGAGGCTATCAATTTATGACATTTCCTTCCCACTACTTCTGTTTAATAGAAGCTGTTTGAGTCATGGAAATGAGAGGAAATATCTAAACCCACAAATCTTTTTGCACTCTTGTAGCTTAAAAMCAGCCACACTGACTGATGCAAAATTGACCACCCTCTTCCTACTCCATCCCTAAACACCGAATATCGAATTCAGTTCTGGGCTTGATTTTCTTTAACTGTAATGCCATTGCTCAGATCTCAGAAGCTTTTTTTTTCTCTCTCTCTCTCTTCAGGGTTGGAAACCACTAATAAAACCTGAGAGTCTGCAGCAATAATTTCAGTTTCTTGCTTGGTTTTCAGTCCATCCTTTCTCGAGCAAAAAAAAAAACTCCTTGGGATGAAATCAGAGGAGTTTGCCCATGAGTAAGTACTTGCAGCTCTGGCCCACTGGCTATATCTGTGCTAAGAGGCTCCGCTGTAATGCTACATTTCTTTTATGTCTGTAAGATAATGGATTGAGCTGAGCGAGTTAGGGTAGGGCTGGCATTGCGAACAAATGGAGCCACCAGGTCAAGTCAGTCCACACCAGTGAGGATTTTTAACACAGTTCAAGCCAAGGTCAGCTCCAAAAGTTCAAACGAAATCCAGATTAACACATACAGAAGAGATTGTGTTGTCACCGTGATTCTCGTTTCCTTTCAGTGTTTCCAAAGAGCAGCCATAAGGGACAAAGTTCTTTTAAAGGAAAGCGACTGCTGTTCTTCATATTGCTGTAGCCTCAAACAGCTCGGCTACACAAAGTAGGATAGCGCATAATGCAGAGTGGTGTCATTGCAAATGTATTTGTTGTTGGCAGGCATTAAATCACTTTTTATAAGTGCTGCAATACGGCCATGTGGAAATTCCCAGTCTGCAAGAAGCTCCTATGAATCAGGATGTTTTGTTTAAAGGGAGGGGGGAAAAAACCTACAAACTGGGGCTGTACCAAAATATTTTCTGTCTGGTTCATTGAAAAGAATGTCCTAAATTCTCTGCTGTTGATAGCCCCGTAGCCAAACTGTTAAGAAAGCCTGAACTAAAGAAAAAAAAAGTGCACTGCAGTGAGGTGGCTAATTTAGCTTTGATTTGATACTTTTACAGATGACCCAGCAGAATAACCACCAAGCCCCAGCTCTTCAGTGAGCCAGGGAAAGCCGAGTAKTGCTACAATAATGCGATAGGCTCCGATTCAATGAGTTTCCAAGGAGCGTGCCTTGCTCTAAGTGCACGCGCGGTCCGGCTGACGGCCCGCGCTCACGTGGCCCGAGGAAGGCCCCTCTGCAGAGGGAGCCAAGTGCTTGCACGGAACAGCACCTATCCTCTGCTTCACCCCCAGCAGCGATACTCTTTTAGGGCACTAGGAAAGAGTATTACTGCTCATTGACGACCGCTAGAGCCTCCTTGCAGCTTATCTCCTWGGATCTTCAAAAGTTGCATTGACCTGGGGAGAGAAACACCTGCGTTGCTTGGAGCCACCAGAGCCCAGGTCTCAGTGACGTTAGGGTCTTTACTGCSCCGAGCAGACCCAGCTTGGCCAAACGTGTGTGCAGCCCTCGCTGGCCCCTGAGCTCTGCCCGTGTCCCTGCTTTCCCGGACCCGGCAGCAACGAGCTCTGCCGTGTGCTTTTGCAGTGAAACTGTGGTCWAAGGGGGTTTTGCCCCTGAATTCAGTGGAAGCAGGATTTCGGTCTTTGGACCTGATTGAAACCCAACTTCAAGCAAAATCAGAAAGAGTCTTAATGTCTTCCCCAATTTCGGAGGACTGTCTCGCACTGTTGCGGAAACAGTCCAGGTGAAATGCCGAATCCTCCAGCGGCACGGCTGGCAGACAGTCGCTGGCAGCGCAGCAAGAATGTTGTGCCATGATATAAAACACTGTCTCAAAAAGAGCCCAAAAGACTTGCTGGACTTGCAGGGTTTTAAACTGCTTCCAGTAGTGGTAAGCGGTGGCCTCCTGCTGAGTTCAAAAGGCAAAACGTCTCATTTAAAGCCGGGCGGACTGTATATCACTCTGTATATAAAGTGGAGCTCTTCTATTAAAAGCCGAGTTCAGATTTCATGAATTAACATGAAATATTGCTTTCTTATTCTACGCTGGTTTCTGTAATAAACACACGCATGTAGCGTGCTTAAATCATAGGAGGGGGAACGTTTGGCTGTTTGGAAAGCAGTGGAAAGTCAAAGGTTCTCCAAATGTGACAGTCTGAAGTTCAGATGAAATCAAATCTCGGAGCGAATCTAGAGCTCGGCCATAACCAGCAGATCTGGCGTTCCTGAGCCCTCGGCGGAGCCGGGAGGCTGCCGAACGCGAGCCGCTTCGGGCTTCGCTCACTCGACCGCTTTGGCTCTGTCACCCTGCGGCTACCGGCGGCACCGGCGGCGGCACCGGCGGCGGCACCGGCGGCCCCGGTTCGGGCCGGCCGCGAGCCCTGGCGCAGCCGCTCTGCGCAGCTGGAGCAGAGCAAAGCGCTGATAAGCCGCCGACAGAGCAGGGGGCTCTAGCAAAGCGAAACCGAAGAATCGCCCCCTTCCACCGCGCGCTACGAAACGGCCGGTCCGCGTTGTCTCGCCCTGGGCAGCGTTAGCCGAACCGAATTCAACGGTTTTGCTGGTAACGGGGCAGGTGAGGGGAGGCGACGGCACGCAGCGCTGTCCCGCGGTCTGCGTCCGCGCTCCTCGGCCCCTCTCAGAAGGGCTGGAGCAGGATTTGGGGCAGGAAAGGGCTGTGTGCCGCTGCCCCCCGCCTCCGTCCTCGCCGGGCAGCGGAGCTGCGCGCTTTGGGGGCTGCTTAGGAGCTTTCGGAGGATCCCAGCTGCGTAAGCGCTGCTTCTCGAGGTTTCTTCTCTCGCTCCTTTGCTTTGTTACTGTGCAGGGTAGGAAAGTTTGCACCATTTCCTGTTGTCTTTCCCTTGTGCTCCTGAGATATTGTAAAAATGTTCGGTATCCTCCAGTAGGTTGTAATCACTTCACCCTAATGTTTCACAGCTGCTAAGTGTAACTTTAAACCTAGCCATTTGAATGCTCACAATTAGCGAGTCGATGGGGGCTAAGATCGCCTCTTTGTGTTTGCAAAAAAGGAAAATGCACCTTTTTTTCGAGTTTAACTTGAATAGAATAGGAATGAAAGTTGTGGAGATGGGGGGGGTAATGCAATAAATGATTAATGGTTTGTGTGCTAGGAAAAAAATAATTGTATCCACCGCTTGGCCTGTTTCACAGATGAAAAAGGCACCAGGACAAGCCTGTGTCTGCAGCAGCCGAGCCTCTGTCCCATTAACTGCACGAACCCCCTCTCCGACACTGCTGTTCTTAATTTGTACGACTCTCTCTGATAAGCGCCAAACTAGCAGGAGACGAGAGGCTGCAGCTGCGTTCGTCACCCGTCCCTCGGCCGGGAAGCTGCGGCGCAAACGGGCTGCGTTTTTCATGCTGCCGTTGCACCGATTTCGGTCTGGTACAACCATTTGGCTGCCCCAGCGTTAGCCTGGCTTTTTACCTTCCTCAGCTGGCAGAAGTGCCTTAAGCGCCGTCCATAACCGTAAGGAATTAGGAAATCAAGGTGTTGCATTCCAGCGGCGTTGCCAGGACCGGGGAGGAGGGGACGTCTGCATTGCTTTGCCAGAAAAAGCTATTAACTGTGCAAAATGGCACATGTCTAGCACATTTGACGGCTGGGGCAAATGAGACAGCTAAAGATCAAGGTTGGTTTGACACCTCCAGAGACAGGAGGGCTCGTTCGGGCCGCGCACGGCGTCCCGCTGGATAATCCCCCAAGGTGCAGGCCAAGCCGGGATCTGGCAGCGCCGCTGTAAATCAGGCGCTGGCCTGCAAAGTCCCCGCACGGCCTCGCTGCCGAAGGGGCGCGGAAAGCAGCCGGTGCGTGCTGGTGCGTGCTGGTGCGTACGTGTGTGTGCCTGCGTGCACGTTGTTGGATCTTTGCTGATGGCCTGGCTTTATGCGAAGCTGTTTGTAAACATGTTCTGAGCCTTTTATAAAGCAGCACAGGGTCCGTTTAATCTAATGCTGTTCCTTAACTTTGGCCGAATACAAGCAAGTGTAAACTGAGGCTGATACGGAAGGTTGCGCACCAAGCCGAAGAGGATCAAAACCTCCTCTGGCCGACACTGCCGCGCTTTGGTCCGGCTCAGCGCTCCCGCCTTGTGCACGTTCGCAGAGCAGCTTTCAGTTACACCAGAAAATGACTTTTTCCTAGCAAAAGCAAAGGGCACGTTTCCGCATGGAGACAAGTCGCTAGCTGCAGAGCAAGGCTGTGACCGCCACAGGTTCGGGGCTTCTCCAGCCCCGCGCCGCGTCGCGGGCGCCATCCGGGCAGCGAGGCCCGACGCTCGGACCGAGACCCCCGCGGCGGCACGAGCTTTGGAAAATTTGGGGGAAATCGGGTCCGGGGATTTGGTTGTTTCCGTCGCTCAGTGAGAAGGAAGCTCCTCGGACCTCGGGCAGGTCGGTGTCTTCTTTATTCTGCGAGTTGGCAAAACTGGGAATAGTTTCACGCTGTGCGCAGCCCCACGTCGCACGCTGGTCGCGGAGGCAGGGCTGCACCCGGGCGCCCCGGCTCGCACGCGCCGGCGGCGGAGCCGCTCTTCCCTGCCGCCGGAACGACGCCGGAACCCTGAGAGCTCCGTGGGGGTCCGGGCAGGTCGCCGGCGCCGCCAGCGCGGGCCAAGGGAAGCAGCGCTGGCATCGTGCTCCCGGGCGTGCGCGTGCCCCCGGGCCAGGAGCGGGCACGGGCGCCGCTCACTCCCCCGCTTGCTCCTGGCCTGGCAGCCTCCGTCCTCGCGGGGACGTTGCGAGCGAGCGAAGCGCAGCCGGGCAGGCCGTGCCGCAGGCTGTGCCGCAGGCCGTGCCGCAGGCCGGGCCTCCGGCTGCCGCGCGGCGACGGCCGCGAGCGCTGAGCCGGCTCCCGCCTTGCCTTCTGCTTCGCTCTGCCCCCGCGCAGAGCCGCGTCCTACGCGGGCGCCGCGGCAGAGCGCTCCGGAGCTGGCTCCTGCGGGTCTTGCAGGACCTCGGAGGTGGCTGGGAAGGGAAGGTGCTCAGCAATGCTTAGCACGAATCACTCAGCGCCTCGCAGGATGGGGCTCRCCGTGTGCAAAAGCCTTCAGAGAGCAAAGTCTTGGAGCCACCTTCGTCGTGCGATACCAACTGCACGTCGTCGGGCTGCAGCAGCGCCGCCGGGAACGGACCCAGTCCTGGCCTAACCGGGAGCAGCGTCTCACAACTGCTCTCCTCCTGCCCGGAGCCATACACAGGGAACAGGAAAATTAACGCTGAAAAAGACGGTGCAACCTTGCGGTGCGGCTGCCATTTAACGGGAAGCCCCCGGAGAGCTTTCGGCACGGTGCCGAGCCGCGGCGCGGCGGAGAGGGGAGTGAGCGAGGAGCCCCCGGCTCCCCACGCCCGTCCCCACCGCTCCGTGCCCCGGTGCTGCGGCGCTGCTCGCCCCGGCGCGGGGGCACCTGGCGGGCGCCGGAGCCGCTGCTGCCACCGGGCCGCCAATACTGATTAATAGCCGGGCCCTGGTGTGGATCAAGGAGAAAGCTTTGAATCTTCTCGGGAGCTTCATCGCCTGAGAGGTATCTTAAATATTCTCGAGCTCACGGCCTATCAGTAGGTCAATTATCCGGTGCGCAGTCATACGGAGTTAATTTCTAATTTAATACAATGTTAAAAGGTTGTCAGGTTAAAATCTAATCTGTAAACGAGACATGAACCGTCTCTTCGAAGCGAGCGCCGGGAGCTGGAGCTGGCGCTGGCTGCGAGCGCGGCTCCCCTCGGCGCGCGGGATCGCTTGCCCCTGCAAGGCCGGGGCTGCTCCCGCCGGTCTCTGCCGACAGACCCGCTGCGCCCCGGCCCCGGCAAGGCCAGCGGCTGCCTTGCAAACCACAACGGGGACGGAGGGTCCCGCTAGGAATCCTGCCGGCTCTGCGGCGTTGGAGCAGACTTGGGTCGTGCTTGCGAGCTTTCCTCTACTCCCGGAAAGCCTTGCACAACTTTTTTTTTTTTCCCAAAAGAAGCTGAGGGTCTTCACAGGAGCGGGGGTCCAGCAGCGAGGGCCTCGGGGGCACAGGCGACGGGTGCTGAAATGACGACGGGCTGCTCTCGGGAAGCCGCGAGCAGCGTTATCGCCCCGCCGGCGGCCTCACCATCATGTCCGTGGCCTTTCCTTCCCCTCCAGCCTCTCCTCCCGCGGCAGCGGTGCCGGCAGCGGGGTTATTTCCCCGCCGTTCGGCGCTGCAATGTGCCCGAGCTGCTCCATGCGCGAGGAGGAGGAGCTCGGCGCAGAGGTGCTGTAGGGCAGCGGTTTTCCCGGCACTCGGCGAACGCCGACATGGAGACCATCAAATCGCCCGGCAAAGCGAGGGAAAGCCACGGGGTGGGAAAAGCGTCACCRCCAGGGACCAGGGGACGAGGCCGCGAGTCCCGTGAGACGCCCGCTCGGGCACTGCACCCTGCACGAAACGTGGGTGCCGAGCCCCAGCCGCCCTTCGCGTTTGCAGACAGCTTAAAAAAAGTTAAGTATCCRTAAGGGTTAATCCCACCTCCCAGACACTTCCCTGCAGCACACAGCTCCACCTTTCTGAGCTGTAAAAGTGTCTTCGTTAAAGAGCAGCTTGGAGGAGCATTAATTTTTTGAGCRAATGTGAATAAAAGTGATGAGAGATGGCCCTTCCGGGCAGCCCTGCATTTGGGTCACACTCTTTCACGGTTAAATACCGACGCAACGGACAGGTCTAGCAAGCRATAGGGAAGCTTTATTCCTGGCCGTGACCAGCACGTTATTTATTTTGGCTGCAGTCATTTCTTCAGCAGTGAAATCCATTCCCTTACACATAGGAGACAGTGATTTTCTGCAGTCCTAAAAGTCAAACCTAGAAGAAAAACACAACTCRTGACAAAGGAACTGCAGCATCAGATCCTGGTTTCGATTCTAGTCCAAATACATTCCCAAATCACATTTAAAGCAGATATAGGCCCACGATGCGAATTCTGATTAACACCCCCCCACACACATAAACAGGAGCAGCTAATTTGCCCCGGTTTAATTTAYCCCTAGTTTAACGCTGTGACTTTTAGAGGCTCATTGCCCCGAACCGAGAGAAAAGAGAGGCTTTTACGCAACAGTTTGCAGAAATGGTGCCAGGACTCTCCGTTCATTCTGGCCGGGTAACAGCGGTGTAAAAGATGGAATTTAATGTCCAGGTTCGAGCATCTCTCCCCGGCCTCCCGCCTGAGCGAGGGTTTCAGTCCCGGTGATGTGGAGGTGCAGTTCGCAAAGCGCAGGCGAGCCGAGAGACGTCGCGGTCCCGTTTCGCCACGTTTGCCCGGCGCGGCCGCCGGACGAGCGCGTGCGAGCCCCGTGCCTCGGCCCGCGCAGC
>NW_028186083.1:1709143-1712187 GCF_003343005.1 Rhea americana
CTGCGGCTCTGGCGAGGGCTCACGGATCAAAGCGGCGCGGAGGTAACGAGGGCGGGGCGCCGGGCGGAGCGCGGAGGATGCGCGCCCCCCCCACACACACACACGCGCTGCCGTGCGCGGGGCGCGCAGGGGCCGCACTCCCCGCCCGGGCGAGCCGGGCCGGCCCCGGGCTCCGGGGGTCACTCGCCGCCGCCCCTGACAAACAGGCTGGAAAATGTGTTTATAAGTTGTTCAAACTCTGGATAAACTTCAGCAGCGCTTGTGTCTGGGTCTCCCCGCGTGTTGTTATTTTCCAGAAATCTGGATTACTGGAAATATTTTCTTTAAAGCTAGAGAGAAATCTAAACAGTTCGGGGGAAAGGGGAACTGGGGGTGGGGGGCTGCTGTTATGTTTGCGCTGGCGGCCGCGGGGCTCCGCGGCCGCGCAGCGCGTCGGAGGGACGGCGGCAGCCGGGCTTGTGCCGGGCGGGCAGCGGAGGGGGGCGCCGGTGCCGGACAGGCGGGGTCGCCCGTCCCGTCGCGGCCACCTGCGAGCGCCGCGGGCGCGGAGCGCTGCCGGCCGGGGCCGCCTCCTCGGTCCCCCGACGGGGCGCGGGGGCGCGCTGCTCCGGGCGCTGCCACGGTGCAGCGCTCGCCGCCCCCTCGGAGCGGGTGTGAGCGGGGTGTGCAGCGCCCGGGGAAGCGGAGGCGGAGGAGAGCGATCCCAGACGGGGACGAGGTGAGAGCAMACAAGGACCAGTTAACTAAAGCCCGGGTTAATTATCCCCTCCAAGCGGAGGGGATGAAGCTGCGGCCAACCTGGCCGGGTCTTGGGGAGGTTTTCCCGGCTGCTKGGGCACCCTTCGCCCCCTCCCCGCCTGCCCCCGGGCCCAGCCCSTCCGTGCTCCCTGCGGCCCCGTCCCCGAGCCGGAAAGCTGCGGCCCCGGGGCCGGTTTGGCCGCAGATGGGGGGGTGAAGGAGCAGCGTGGAAGTGGGGGCGGTCGGGCCCCCAGCACCCTCCATTGTGCCCCGAGGGACCAGGGTGCACCCAGGCCTGCCGACACCCGACGGGAGACCCGCGGCTCCGGCGCCTCCTGCGAGGGGCAAAAGGCTGCTGGGGCTGCCGGGGCCTCCCCGCCGGCACCTGCCGATTTGCTCCGGCTCCCTCCAGGTCGGAAAACAGGCCCCGAAGGCGGGGGGTGCGATCGCCGTGGAGCCCCGCCGTTGGGGGGGGGGCAGGCCCGCAGGCAGCTCGGCAGTGCTGGGCCGAGGTGTCAGCGAGCTCCCCCGGCCCCCGCGTTCATCTCCCAAGGCGCCGCGGCCGCCCCCGCCCTCATCTGCTCCCGGTGTCGGGAAGGCCGAATCCCCCTTCCCGGCCCGGCTCGGCTCGGCCCTTCTCGCACCCGCGCTGGGCTCCCCCCGCCTCGCCCGCCCGCCGCGTCGGGCCGCCCTCCCAAAGCATCCCTAGGCGGGGGGAGGGGGGGTCCCTGGCATGTGGGGCGGGCAGCGGGGACCCGGCGGCCAATTCCCCCACCCACCCCCGGGGTGCGTTTTCCCCCCGCTCCGCAGCCGCCCGTGCTCCGCGGCCCTGCCCGCGCCCAGGTGCGCCCGCCGCAGCCCCGACGGCGGCAGCGCTCCCCGGGGCGAGGGGCCGCGCCGTAGCCCGGCCGACCCGGGAGCGGGGAGAGGCGGAGGCCCGGCTGCTTGTGAGAATTGTTATTTTTCATCAATCACCCGCAATTTGTGTAAGTGCCCAGGACAGGACACCAGCCGTCCTGCTGGCTGGGGTCACGGAGACAACACAGCGATGGAGAAGAGCAAATTGCATTTGCTCAGCAGCTCACAGATCCAAATTACGGGCCTCGCCTGGCAAGGGGAAGGGAGCGAAAGGTCCATGTGACATGAGGGAAATATGAAGGACTTTGACAGGTCTTAAACGGCCTGGCGCCAAGGCCTAAGTCTACGGGCTAAAAATAGAAGAGGGATGATGAGTGGAGATGGGCAGAGATGAAAGGGGACGAGCGAGCGGGGGCGAGCCGCGGAGCGGGCTGCGGCGTGGGGACGCGGGGGCGGCCGCGCTCGCCGGGGCCGCACGGGCGGCGGGGCCGGAGCCCGGCGCGTCCCGTTCGCCCCAGTGCGGCCGCGGAAAAAGCTTCCCTGGAAAAGGAGGGCGGCGGGGGGACACCTCGCTGCCCCCACACCCCGTCCAGGGCTGCCCCGCAGCGGGGGGACACCCTCGCGGCAGGGCGGGAGGAGCGCGGCTCTGCCCGGCCGGGAGCGCAGGGCGACGTCGGGTTTTGCCTGGCCGCGGGCAGGGACAGAGCACGCCGCACGCCCCGTCCAGGAGCACAGGATAGAGTGGGTTTCGCTCCAGCGTCGGGGTGCGAGACGCTGCCGTGGGGTCGGCTCATGCCCCGGGGACGAGGAAACCGGGCTCCCTGTGCATCTCCCCCCCCCCCCCGACAGTCCGCTCGTCGAGCGCGGCCACAGAGGGTCAGGGAGACGCGGGCTGTGCTGACTCGAGTTTTATTCGGCAGGCGAAGGCRTTTGCGACGTTACAGTGGCACCGCGGTGCTGGGGGCGACGCGGGGAGGAGAGGCGACGTGTGCCCCTGCTCGGGCACGGCTGCTCGCTCTTCCTTTCGGAGCCGCTACGGAGGAGTCCGCGGGGCGCCGTCGGGGCCGCGGAAGATCTGCCGCCGACGTCGGGCGATGCCATGCAGGGGCAATGAGCAGCTCCGATTTTTCTTTGTGAGGAGGATTTGGGGGGGGGGCAAAAAGGAAAAAAGAAAGGCAAGCCCCATTTTTTTTTTTTTTTAACCAAAGCTGCTGTCAGCACATTTCCGCGGCGGCAAGGAAGCAAAGTCCAGATCAAGTCTAAATTTCAATCCCTGCTCGCCACCTCTCCCCGCGCCGCGTTCAATGGTCAGCGGGTCCCCCCCGACCCGCCGCCCGTCACCGCGGCCGCGGAGCGCCGAGCGCCGGTAGCCCCGGGCCGGACGCGCTGTGCCCTCCCCGTCGGGCCGCGGCGGCGGGGTCCAGAAAGCAGCAGGCAGAGGTGAACCT
>NW_028186083.1:1713947-1723286 GCF_003343005.1 Rhea americana
CTTCCCTCCCTCCCTCCTCGCCCTCCCCCCGCACCCCGGAGCTTGGCCGGAGCTGTCAAAACCACGCCTATGCAGATCCACAATTGGTCTGAAACGCGTAAAATCAGCAATCAAGGGGGCTTGGCTCATTAGCGGGCGGATCAGAGCAGGAAGGACATGTGAGATAGTCACAGTTTTACAGAGATCAGGACAAGATCTAACCGTTTCCACTCCGGCTCCTTTGGCCATGGGCAGCCCTGGCCCCAGCGCCGTCCGCGCAGCGCGCAGCCGTGCCGGCCCCGCCGGGGCGCAGCGTGGGCCCGCGGGGGTGTGAGGGCCCCCGCGCCCGCGGCTCCTCCGCGCAGCCCAGCGCCGGCTTTTGTTTCTATTTTAGTGTTGTTAAGGACTTTACCGGGAGAGCTTGCTCCCTCTCCCTCTCTCGCGCTAGCTGCAACAACAACAAAAAATAAGGACCTACTGTCTCCCCTCCGCAGACCGGGAGTCCCAGGAGCCGGGAACTGCCTCTCTTTTTTCCTTTTTTTTTCCTCCTTTTTTTTTTTTTTTTTTTAAACAGACCTAGTTCCGCTGTTTTTCGGGGTTTTGTTGGTTTTTTGTTTTGTTTTGTTTTTGATTTTCCTTCCTCTACCAGAGACTCGAGCGAGTTCGCTGGGCAAGGAGGGGGGGGAATACAAGTATTTTTGTAAAGGGAATCCCTCTTTTCCTCCTGCATTTGTGGATGCACCGATGAGAGATCCAGCCTTCCCGGGGACTGCAATGGCTTACCACCCCTTCCACGCACCCAGACCAGCCGACTTCCCCATGTCTGCTTTCCTAGCAGCCGCCCAGCCGTCGTTTTTCCCCGCTCTGGCTCTGCCGCCGGCGGCGTTGGCTAAGCCCATGCCGGACCCCAGCCTGGCCGGGGCGGCCGAAGCCGGGCTGCACGTCTCGGCGCTGGGCCACCACCACCAGGCAGCCCATCTGCGCTCCCTCAAGAGCCTGGAGCCCGAGGAGGAGGTGGAGGACGACCCCAAAGTGACGCTGGAAGCCAAGGAGCTTTGGGACCAGTTTCACAAGCTGGGCACGGAGATGGTGATCACCAAGTCTGGAAGGTAAGAGCCGGCCCCGCGCAGCCCCGCGCAGCCCGGCCCGCACCTGCGCGACCGCGCAGCGCCCCTCTCTTCCCGGCCCTTTCCCCTCGGCTTGGTCCCCTTCTCCCCCGCCGCTTATAAAATCCACCCCCGTGAACTAACCGCGAGCGAGAGCAGCCGAGATTTTCGATATCTTGATTTTTTTCTGTGCGTGTTTCATCCCTCTCTTCTAGCTTCGCCCTCCTCCCGCACCGCAATTATTACTTTTTTAAAGCGCGATCCCGAATTAAATTTGTACGCAATAATTTTAAACCCCTTAATCCCTGATTAACATGTGTTTACATTTCTCTTTGCGGCTTCTCGCCGCCCAGGAGCATTTCGTTTCCCACTTCCAAACTTTCCGCCGCCGCCGGGGTCGCCCCCGGGCCGCGCCGCCGCCGGCTCCGCCGCGCCCCGGCGCTCCCGGGCGTCCCCGCCGGGTCTCCAGCTCCCGCCCCGGCTCCCTCCTTTCGCGGGGAGCCTGGCACGGAGGGAAGGTGGAGCCCGGCTCGGGGCCGCAGGCTTGCTTCGTCTGTGCTGCGAAAGTGCCTTTCTGGAGGGAARGGGAAGAGAGTTAAATTGGATCCGGGATGTGTTTTCATCCCTGCCCTTGATTTCCTGAACTGGGATTTTGAGACTTTTCCGTGTTTTCTGTCCCGTTGATGGAGCAGAACTGGGTTAGAAGTAGTAATTCTTGGCTGTGAAAAATGCCGGGAATTTACTGCGCGATCTAAACCAAAAAAATTTTGTAAAAGAATGTTTTTTTGGCCGCGGCCGAAGGGGAGGCTTGGCGGCCCCCGGGCAGCGCGGGTTTCCGCGCTCCGCTCCAAGGCCCGGTTGCGGCGCGGGCCGGGACGCGCCGTCGGGGCCGGCCCGGTGGCTGCACACACCACACACGCACACGCATGCACACGCACGGGGGGGACCTTCCCCCACGTCTCCGCGAGCAGCAGGTTGCAGCCCCGCTCCCCGGGGGCTTCCTGCCCTCCGCGCTGCTGCTCGGCCCCGAAGGGCGGCTCTGCCCTTTCCGCGCTCTGCCTCTCTCCCCAGGAGGATGTTCCCCCCGTTCAAGGTGCGGGTCAGCGGCCTGGACAAGAAGGCCAAGTACATTTTGCTCATGGATATAGTTGCGGCCGACGACTGCCGGTACAAGTTCCACAACTCCCGCTGGATGGTCGCCGGCAAGGCCGACCCGGAGATGCCCAAGCGCATGTACATCCACCCCGACAGCCCCGCCACGGGCGAGCAGTGGATGGCCAAGCCGGTCGCCTTTCACAAGCTCAAGCTCACCAACAACATCTCGGACAAGCACGGCTTTGTAAGTGCGGCTGCGGGCGCGCCCCCGGGGCAGCGGGGAGCACTACGGGGCTTCGCGGCCCTGCGCCCCCCGGGCACCCCGCGGCCCTGCCGGCCGGGCTGCCCCGCAGCGCCCACGGCCCTTCCTCGTCCCCGGCCCCGCCGGGGCAGCTCCCGGGACGCGGCCATGCCGGGACGGCTCCCCCCCAGGGAGAAGCGGGGGCTTTGGGCCGTGGGGGAGCCCATGGAGGCAGGGTGCTGCTACCCGGGGCCGCACTACCGCATCCGCCGGCCTGTCCCGCCGGCCCTGCCCAGCTCCCGGCACTCGGCGGGGAGCAGGATTTGGGGGGGTGGACACGGGGAAAGGGGGGTCGGGAACGCGGACAGGCTGAGGCCGTGCCCGAGGGGGCGGCCAACCCGGCCGTGGTGGCGGCGAGGAGCAGCCCCGACGGCTCCGCGGGGCAGGTGCCGCCCGGCCGGGAGAGGCCGGGGGGACCCGGGGAGACCAGGGGGGAGCCCGGAGGGGGCGGGGAAGCCTGGCGATGCCCCGGCGTTTCGGGTGGCGGCGAGGCACCTGCGCGGGGGCCGCGGGGCCCGGGGGTGCGCGCCGGCCCCGGCGGCTCTTTGCACGAAACGTTTCCGAAAGGCGGTCACACGCCCCGATTTATTTCTTTATTGATCACGTCTGCATCGCCTCCCGGAGGGAACAAAACCGGCAGTGTCTTAGCGATGTGCAGAGAGCCCCCGAAAGCGGGGTCGCTCCGAGAGGGGAGTTTGATCCTCCGTGAAAGCAGCACGGGGGAAAAAAAATCACAGCAAACAAGCAAGCTATCTTTAGCCTCTGGACAAGCATTTAGGGCGATAAAGGGAAAGTTCATCGTCCTGCGTTTTTGATATGGTAATTAACTGGGATTTGAAGCCCTCGGCGTGTCAGTCAATGCCGTGCAGGGGCAGGCAGCCCTCGCCGGGGGGGCTGCGAGCCGCAGCCGTATAAGCGGGTGTGAGGCGTGAAGGAGAGCTCAGGTGGGGAAATTACCTCCCCGTGTAACTTTTTTTTTCTTTTTTCCTTTCATTTTCTTTCTTTCTGTGTATGTGTGTATATATATATGTATATATATATATATATATATATACATTTTAGGCAGGAAACAGCATGTAGGTTAAATAATACATTGCAAGGCTATTTATAGACTGCAAGGTAAATCGATAGCAAGGGAGTCTAAAAAATAGCATATTTTGATACTAGGGAAAAGCTTGTTTGRTTGAGCGTTTTTAGCAGTTCACCTCCTCCAATTAAAGATTTCTGGCATGTGTCGTTTTCCAAAATCCGGAGTGTGTTAAATCTGGGAGACAAGGGTTTAGCCAGTGCCCATCTGGTCAGAGAGGAATGATTATTATTATTATTATTTTAAGGAATGCAGCTTTGCACGCCTGAATAAGAATTTTTGCACCGTTTTCATGATAAATCTCAGCAAGATTATACCAATATAACAGTGATCTGACAGTTCATCAGCAGGTGATTATTGCTGGGGTTAAAAAAGGGGGGGGATTTTTTATTGCCTTCTAAAACGAAATGAAGTGATAATTATTTAGCCATTTGGCCGATGTTATTTGACAATAATTACTCAAGCTTTCGCCGCTCCTCTACCATTTCTGTGCTGTTAATACTGCATTTCAGCCTGACCACAGCAGGCTCTGGAATTATTAAATCCCCGTCAGGCTGGGAAAGGCCGCCGGGGCGGGCGGTGAGGAGGCGGCACAGCGCGGCTCGGCGCGGCTCGGCTCGGCGCGGCTCTGCCGCAGCCCCGACCTGCTCYCGCGCCCGCTCTGCAGCGCTGAGGTTTCAGCGAGTTCCAAATATCCTAAGCGAAATTACAATATATACTTTTCTTCTTCTTCGGGGGATAGAGAACTGCTTTGCGTGTTGACGAGAATTTCAGACACCTGGTTGGGGAAAAAAAAATGTCCGTTCCTTCTGCAGCGTTGCTCTGAGACATAAATTTAACATGGCTCGCAGTGAAATGCTCCTTTCACGAGTCCAGTCGCTTGCTTGGTAGCTAGAACATTTTTTTTCTGCTACAGACAACTAGATATCTAGAGGATTATTTTTTTCTTTTTGGTGAGGTAGGGTATTTTTTAAAAGGACAAATACTAAAAGCAAACAGAAACGCGTCGAAAAACTGGCTCTCGTTTTCAAGGACGTAATAAAGCGGGGTGATGCGTTTTGCTGCTTTACTACTCTACTTCACATCCCGCCTTTCCGAAGAGGTTGCTGTGCCTCCCTTTTCCCCGGGACCGCCTTATCTGGGGACAGATTGTACAATGACATAAACAAAAAAAGAAATCTCCCTTTCTCTGGCGTCCGCCGGCATTGTTTCCTCACAATGATTTTTTTTTTTTTTCGGGAGAAAGTGGTTTATAGATGTGTAGATAGATTTGGGTGTATTTATAGCACGGGATCTGAGCCTGATGGCAGCCCCTCGCTCTTTCCTCTCGCCCCTGCCCCAGACCATCCTGAACTCGATGCACAAGTACCAGCCCCGCTTTCACATCGTCCGGGCCAACGACATCCTCAAGCTGCCCTACAGCACCTTCCGCACCTACGTGTTCCCCGAGACCGACTTCATCGCCGTCACCGCCTACCAGAATGACAAGGTAAGGCCTGCGTGTCTATCTGTCCGTCTGTCCATCCGTCCGCATCGGGAACGTGCGCAGCAGGACAGGTTTGAAGCAACAGGAGAAAGGTTAAATCTGAAGCATCCAGAGCAGGCAGCACCCGGCAATTTATTATTACTTTTATTACTATTACTTTTTATTTATTCGTTTTTATTGCCTTCCTGCTGCGGGCTTTTCCGCACCYTTGGGGCGCTGCTCGGCGCCTTTCCTGCGGCACCCAGGTAGCAAAGAGGCGGCAGCGCGGGCCTCGGCCGCCTTGAAGGAAGGTGCCCTGGGCCTGGGARGAGACAAAAAACAGAGCAAGATAAGCTAATTTTAGTTGCTTTCGTGATTTAGCAAGTGTCGCCCCGAGAGCAGCGCAGCCAGGACCGCCCGATGGGGAGCTGGGAGCCTCCATCGGTCCTCTCCGAGAGTTGTGTGTGTGTGTTTTAACCCAAAAGCTGACCCCCACCTCCACCCCGGCTGCTGATGTTAATTGACAGCTCTGTCTGAGGGTCCTGGTGGGCTTGTTCCCCTCGTAAAGTTTATGGCGAAGAGTCACAATCGATTACAGAGCACCTCGTGTCCCCGCCGGCCGCCAGCAGCACGGCGCGGCGCGGCGCGGGCTGCCGCCGGTGCGCCCCGTCGGGCGGCGGGGCCGCGGCTTCGCGCGCCTCCCGGGCGGAGGAGATCACGCATGCATTTTTAAAGCGCCCATCTCGGGGACATATTTCAAAGGCATGCATTATTGAACGCCCTAATGTCGCCGGCCCCATAAGTTCGTCGCGGGCAGAGATAAGAATAGCTTTTAACCAACGCGGCGAGGTTCAGTCGCCATCTTCCCTCCAGGGGGCCGTGAAAAATAACTTCCTATCATTAAAACTCTATTAATAATTCAAGCCAAAACCTCAGCATCATTTTTAATAAAGCGTGCGGTGTGTTAAACCGGGGCCCCCGCCGCGTGTGCCGCAGCGTTTGCAACGCGCCATGCGCGGGGGGCGACCCGGCGCCGTCGGGGGAAGCCGCGCCGTCGGGCCGCGGGGGAGGCCGRGCTCACGCCACCTCCCTCTCTCTGCCCCCTAGATCACCCAGCTGAAAATCGACAACAACCCCTTCGCCAAGGGCTTTCGGGACACGGGCAATGGCCGGCGGGAGAAGAGGTAAGGTGCCGCGCGACCCACCTCCCTCCCCGCCCCCGGCTCCGCTCCGCGCAGCCCCGCTCCGCGCCCGCGGAGCCCCGGGGGGCGCCGCTGAGCCGCCGCCTCTCGCCCCCCGCGCAGGAAGCAGCTGTCGCTGCCGTCGCTGCGGATGTACGAGGAGCCCTGCAAGCCCGACCGCGACGGCGGCGAGTCGGACGCCTCCTCCTGCGAGCCGGCGGCGGGCCGCGACGCGCTGCACTCCCCGGGGGGCGCCGTGCCCAGCCCCCTGCGCCTCAAGGGCAGCGGCAGAGGTAACGCCGCGGCCCCCGCGACGGCGCGGCCCCCCGACGGGCTGGGGTGGGGGGGGGAGGACGGAGGGAGGCGTCGCCCCCGCGAGCCCCCGGGTCGGGTTTCAGCGAGCCCCGCGCGCCTGCTCCGCCGTCCTCATTAGCCTCATTAGGAGGGTCGCTTTAAAAATTAACCATCGCTCCGCGGGCTGGTGGGCTGCAGGCACGTCGCTGCGGAAAAGCGAGGGGTGGATGAGAGCGAGCTCGCAGGGAGGAGAAAGGAAAAAAAAATCCCAATCCCCCCCCCCCAAAAAAAAAGATGGGCACGAAATAGCCAAGGGTCTCAAACGACAGAAATAGAGCTGGTGAGAAAAGGCGCATGGTATTTACGGTTTGCAACGTTTTCCTGTTTATATGTTAGTGTAAACAACAAGTAATAGCAATGCAAGCCGTATGCTGCACGCTTTTATTCRGCACTCCTTGTTGGTGTACAGCCCTGCCTTTAGTGGCTAACTTAAATTCCCTTGCAAAATAATAATAATAATAATAATGCATTTGAAAAGGAAAAAATGTTGTAACTCCGGGGCTTAAAGCTAGTAAATTAAAATGAACGAGCAGTTCCCACATTGCAGTTTTTAGATGCTGAATTTAGTCTTGCTGCACTATCAATCTGCTCCTCTTTAAACCAGCCATCGTCTCCAGACCTGATTCTTTGTGGAAGTTCATCAAAACTACAAAAAGCACCACTGCCCCGGCGGGGTGGTTTGTTGCACCCCTCACCTCTTTCAAAGCCTTCCCAGAGTATTCACCCCAGGCTGCCGAGCTTCACCCACCCGCAGCAAAACGCTTTYTTCGTTTAGCGGGAGCTGTGGGAGACGGCGCGGAGGGGGCCGCGGGGTGCCCTGCCCCGCCGGCGGGGGCTCAGGTGCTTTTGCAGTAGCGGGGCTCTGCTCCCCTCGGCTTTGTTACAAAYGCGCATTTCCGCAGCTCCGGCCGCCTTCCCTCTCCCTCCTCTGAGAGCTCTAAGCGTTTTTTAAATTAAAGCTCTTATAGGAAACACTGTTAACATACCTCTTTGCTTAAAACTGCCTCTTTAACTTGACGCAACCTTCACATTTGGAATAAATCCACGGAGCCCTGTTGATCAGCTCCGTGTAATTAAATATATACAGAATCATTTCCTCCTAGCGCTGTCCACCCGCCTGCCTTTTCTTCATCTCCCTGCTCCGCAGCCCCTTTGAGTTTGCAGCTAACGAGGATGATGCTGTAATATATTTTGGTCCCCCATCAAACATGTTTTTCCTGTTTGGCCGCGCAGCAGAACTGCTGTTGTTAATCCCCTTTCCCCAGAACCGCCGCGGCGCGAGGGCCGATTTCTGTCCCCTAAATAGGCTGAGTTGCTCCCATTAATAACAATGCGGACCTTTCCCTTTGCAAATTCTCCTCGATGCCGGGCGCTTGCTGGTGACCCGCTCCTCAGCTCCCACCGCCTTTTGGTCAGGCGCTGGCGGGGATGGGCGTGCTGGTGCTGGGCGCAGCCCCTGGCAGGGACCCCCCCGGTGTGGGGCTGGCKAGAGGGTCCTTTGGGAGAGGGTCTCTGCTCCTGGGGGAAGGATGCTGGGGAGAGGGGCACTGCTCCTGGGGGACCGGTGCCGGGGAAAGAGGCTGCCTGMGGGTGCTGCTGCTCTGGCCCAGGGTGCCCGACACCTCCGTCCTTTTCGCAGAGGAGAAAGCGGGGGCTGACAGCGACCAGGAGGCGGAGAAGGTGCCCGAGGAGCGGCCGGCCGGAGCGGGCAGCCCCGGCGGGGAGGACACGACGCCCCGCGGCAGCCCCCGGTGTCTGGAGGAGCGGAGCAAGGAGAGGCACAGCCCGGAGAAGGGCAAGGACGGCACGTCGCCCAAGGAGGGTCCCGTCGTCGAGGGCCTGTTCGGCCTGCGGGGCCTGGAGAAGGACAAGGTGGAAGGGCGGAGGAAAGAGCCGGAGCCGGGCAAGAAGGAGGCGGAGGGCGGCGGGCTGGGCAAGGAGGCCTTCGCCCCGCTGATGGTGCACACGGACAGCCCCCCGCACCTGAGCGCCGGGCACCTGCAGAGCCTGGCGCTCTCCGGCCTCCACGGGCAGCAGTTCTTCAGCCCGCTGGGCGCCGGGCAGCCACTCTTCATCCACCCAGGACAGTTCGCCATGGCCCCCGGGGCCTTCTCCGCCATGGGCATGGGACACTTGCTGGCCTCGGTGGCYGGCGGCAGCAGCCTGGAGAACGGGGCCCTCTCGTCGGCCCAAGGCGCYGCGGGGACGGCCACCCCCTTCCCGTTCCACCTCTCCCAGCACATGCTGGCCTCTCAGGTAAGCCTGCGGCCCAATCCACGTGTCCCGGCCCCCTGGTCCCACCGCGGCGCGACCCGGAGGGAGGCGACACCGTCTGAAGGCTCCTTTGAGGAGGGAACTTGCTTTTCTTTTTCTTTTTTTTAAAGTTTATTCTTTTTTYCCAGCCACTGTTGCAGCTCYGGTATGGGTGTGGGGGRTGTGGGCWGCCCCGCGTGTCCCCGGGGATGGTGGGGGCCCTTTTGCATTGCCGAGCTTTGCAGCAGGTTTTAGTTTAAAGGCGAGTGAGGGCGCGCGGCTGGAGGGCTCTGGCACTTCCTTCCCAGTTCGCCGTTGCCTCCCCGCCGTGGGTTTGATTCCCCCTGGTGCTGCCAGGACCCCTGCACCCCCCGCCCCGCTGCCACAGGGCGTCTTGGTTTGAGGTGGGAAACGGGGGTGCCGCGAGGCGGCCCGGCGCTCACGGGCTCTCCGTCTCTCCGCAGGGAATCCCGATGCCCACCTTCGGCGGACTCTTCCCCTACCCCTACACCTACATG
>NW_028186083.1:1723651-1725153 GCF_003343005.1 Rhea americana
GCCCAGCGCCCCGCCACCCCCAAGGGCTCGCTCAAGGAGTCCCTCAACGAACTGCAGAACATCCAGAGACTGGTGAGCGGGCTGGAGAGCCAGCGGGAGCTGTCGCCCGGCCGCGACTCCCCCAAGTGACCGGCGGGGCGGGCCGCGCGCCCGCCCCCCCGGGGCTGACAAGCACTGGCATTTTGTACAGCACAGGATAAATATTTATTGAAGAGCGCAGGGTGGGGGTGGACGGGTGCCGGCGGGGCGGCCACCCTGTCCGGGCTGTGGGGCGGGAGCTGCTCCCCCGAGACCCCCTCCGTCTCCTCCCAGCTCCGGGAGCAGAGGCGCCTGGGCGCCGCTGGACGGGGCGGGTGCCCACCACCTCCCGGCCCCGACCCCTTCCCTGGGGGGGGGGGGCTGAAACCTCGTCTGTGCAAGGAGGGGGGGAAGGAAAAACAGGAACCAAGGAAGGAAATGCGGGAAGCACGCCGTCCCCGCAGCAGTCGCAGCCACCGCTGAGCTGCGATGCCCAGCGACACTCAAAATTGGTACCAGGCAGTGYGGCGGGAGGGTGGAATCTATCTGCGTACCAGGAAAAAATATTTATGAAATAAATGGTAATTTGTGTAAATAAGCTATAAGGATCCCAGAATATGCAAATTGGTATTAATTTATTCAGAGTTGTACATTGGTGTGTACATAATATTTAGAGTTTAACTCATCGCATTTAAGTTTTTTTTTTCATTTTACATGAACATATATATTGTAAATGAAAACTATTTAGCTCTTTGTGATTGAAGGAGATATTGGTTTCTTTAACTGTGTTTTAAAATATTGTTTATCCCGCCTGCTCTCTAGGACAATCATGTGCCATCAGTAAAACACTTTTTGGAGTCATTGAAACTAAGAGTTCAATTCTTTAACGGACTTTCACAAGAAAAAACGAATCCAAAATGTAACTAAAATATATCTACAGTGCGGGGTATAGAGAATGCAGGAATAAACCTCAGGTTTTTATTTTTCACTCCGGAACAAAAAAAAAAGTATAATAAATTTAAATATCACATGGACTGTGCTCTATATTTGTTTTAAAATTAAAAAAAAAGACATGATTTGAAATGTGCTGGTTATTCGGGTATCTATCTGTTCATTTTTGATGAATTCTCTCACATCTTTCAATAAAAAATACTCAGAGAAGTCCTGCCGGCTTTCACGTGTTTAATTCCCTCCCGCGCGGCAGGAGCGCGGCGCGGGACGGCTCCGCGGGTGCGCAAGCCGCTGGGCGCCTCCCTCCGTGCAGTGCGCAGCGCCGCTGCCCGTCGGGGCTAAAGCTGGGCTTTCCCTCGAGGGGATACGCGGAAAGTCCGCCCGGAAGCCCGCGCAGAGTTTGGTCAGGAAAGACTGAAATGCCCCGACGTGCCTAAACGGGGGGTCAGGGCCCGCGGCGCTGCGCGGCGCTGCGCGGGAGGCCGCTTTTCCCCGCGGCGGAGAGGAAGCCTTTTATTTTCCTCTGGCTTTCG
>NW_028186083.1:1725943-1728115 GCF_003343005.1 Rhea americana
CGGCCGCGGCTCCTCCCCGGCGCTGGAGGTGCTGCCCGGTGCGCAAGCACCGCCCCGAAACACCGGCCCGAGTCCCCGGGGACCCCGCTGCGCGGCAGGATCTGCGGGGCGAGGCGAGGGCCCGAGGGGGCGGGCTGAGGAGGGCTGGAGCCAGCTTCCCCCCACGCAACCGACGACGTCGAGAGAGGGGAGCCGCCGTCCTTATCTGCGCACCAAGAGCAGCGCGAGCGTTTCCGCCGACTGGGGGATCAGCAGGGTGGAAACCACTTAAACAGGAGGAGGGAAATGTAGTTACTAAAAAAGGCTCGCAGGATTAATTCTGAATAAACATAATTCAGGATGAGTAATAATTTAATGGGCGCTRTTCTTAGTGGGAGGGGGCGCCCGGCCAGGCTCCACGTGTCCTGGCGGCAGGGGCTCCCTCCGGCCCTTGCAAACACACTTCCTACTAAAGCCRTGTTTAGACTAAGCCAGGCTAGGGCGAGCTTCGGCGGGAGAAGGGGTTGGTGCCGCCAAAAACAAACAGCGGCAGGGGAAATCTCCTGGCGGGTTGTCGCTCCCGGCGCGGGGGCCAGGAATGCAGCCAGGCTGTCTGTCCCGAGGCGAGGGACAGACAGTGTTTAAACCTCCACTTCCTCCATGGGGGCATTCGCGGGGACCGAGAGCCTCGGCGCCGGTGAAGGCGATTTCCAACCTGCCCATGTAAAGAAGGAAGCCGCTTTTTGCTAGAAGGGGAGAAATGCGAAGAGGGGACCTGGCCACCGCGGGGGTCCCCTGCTCGCCGGGGGGCTGCGGGGGCTGCGTGGYGAGCAGCGAAGCGTTGCAGCAAGAATCAAGCCGGCGGCGGCCCGCTTCGGCAGAAACAAGGCCCTGATAAATCCTATTCAAACAGCTCGGCTACCAGCTACCTATTAGTCACGCATGGCGCTGTTGTTATTTCCCTGCTGCCTGAAGAGCCCCTCGGAGGCGGCGCGGGGGGCAGCCTGTCGCCGTCGGGCCCTGCTCTGCGCCCTGCCTAGGTGCAAAATAAAACGTGGTGGGTTCCCGCGATGGGTATTTCTAAGGCACTTTTCATGCTGGTGTTTGAATAGCAGGTGATGCAGAGCCAGGCTTTTACCAATGCAGTTAGTTCCCAGAAAACTTCCCAGAAGATTTTGTCAGTGCCTTGAATTGAACGCCCCTGTTTGCAGCCTGAGTGTCTTCAGCTAAATGCCCAAGGTGCTCTGCTAACAGCTAAAATTAGAATTCCTGCTCTGAGCAGCCCGACAGACAAACCCCGGCTAATCTGGCTGCGGACCTGATGGGAAGCACAATGGCTCTGCTGGAACGGCTCCACGGGTGGATGTTTGTAAACAGGAACAAGGGCTCGTTCCAGAAAATTTCCATGCTTTTTGGAAAGGGACCGGGGTAGCTATTTGCCATCTGCGCGCGAGGCCACCGGGTGTCTTTGCAGGCCCAAGTCYACGCGCTGGGCAGCCTGCAGGGCTGTGCTGCAGCGGTTGCGACGGCTCATGCACGCGCCCATCCCGGTGCCACCACGCTCAGGGGCCGTGTTTGCCGAGCACGCCGGGCTACCAGCACCCAAGGGAGGCGGAGGTGCTGCGCCGGGCGTGCTGAGCGAGGCAGAGCATCCCTGGCTGCCCGGGGTGCGGGAAAGCAGGGCGTTTTGTCGCTGGTGGGGGTGTTTGTAAGGCACGCAGGGGCAGCAAACCCGGTGTGTGCCCACCGCGCCGTGCTCGGGCTCTCGGAACAAGCCGCGCTGGCGGGAGCGTCCCTCGGAGCCCCGCGGCGGGCGTTGCGGGGCCCCGCGGCAGGCGCGACCCGCGGGTTTGCATCCCCTCGCAYGTCTCCACGGGCGTTTGTGCCCCTCCGCCGCGGCGAGCCCCATCCGTGCAGCCGCTGCCGTCGGGGGAAGGGGCAGTGGAGGCGCTTTGCTGCCTGAGCCGCCCTCCCCCCACCTCGGGGCGGCTGCGGCGCCGCGGGCAGCGCCCCAGGGCCGGGCCCGGCCGCAGACGGCGCTTGGTGCCGGCGCTGGCGCCCGCCTGCCGGGCGCGCAGCCTCCGCGGACGAGGGCGGAGCGGGCCGGGCTGGGCGCCGGCGGCTCCCAATTAGGCAGCCGCGGGCTGCTCTTCCCCGCCGTGCAGCCGCTGCCGTCGGGGGAAGGGGCAGTGG
>NW_028186083.1:1728284-1729583 GCF_003343005.1 Rhea americana
GGGGCCGCGCCGCGGTGCGGCTCTGCCGGCGCTGCGCGCCCGCGCTGAACTGTGCACCTGCGGCCCCGGCCGCACCTGGGAGGGGGGAGGGAGCCGGGCGCGGTCCCGACGGCTGCTGCCGGCGGCGCACCTGCGGCCCGAGGGGATTTATGGGGCTGCGCGGGGCGCGCCCCTGTCTTGGGCCGTCAGTGTGAATCTCTGCTATGTCGGTAGGTTGYGGGGTTGCTCCGGTCTCGGTTTCACTGTTTGTCGATGGGGCGGAGACMGCCCCGGCTCTGCAGCTGGTGCTGGGGAGGGTTAAGCCCCGATGGGGAGGGGTCGCCTGAGCCCTGTGCGGGCTGCAGGGTGGCTTCGCAGGCCCTGGGGCTGCCCAGGCTGCCCCCATAGGGCCAGAGCTTGTGTGGGGCTGGCTGCACCCTGCTGCCAGCCCTAGGGCTCTGCCTGCCCTGGGTCCCCCCACCCAGAGCCCCGTGCCAAGCTCCTTCCTCCATATGCACCCACATGTTGAAGGCCTCATCACCCCCTTGGTAGGTCTGGCCTGTAAATCCCATAGGTGATTTGTGCTGCACAAACTCCAGCCCTGCGGTYGCCACAGGCCTGGTGTGGTCTGGGGGTGCAAGCAGGACCGAGCTGCCAGCAAGCTCCCCCACCCACCGCCACCCTCGGTTCCCAGAACCACTTTGATCTGTGTGGGCGTCTCRGGTTTTGGAACATTGTAGGGGGGTGGGAAAAGAGCTGTTTACTTTAATGTAAAGCTTGTTATTAGCAACAGGGAACGTTTATGCTGCCTTTGCTTTAAGGGCAGGATGTAAAAGGGGAAAGGGGAGTCTCTCGGTTTATTTCTGTTATTTACAGTGGCTGGTGACAGTGAGGGAGAGTCGGGTCCCTTGCCCCAAATGAGAGCCTTTCCCAGGGGGAGCCGCTGCCGGGGCCGTTGTTTAGGCGCTGGGAGAGGTTGTGTCCTGATGCGAGCAGTGACTGCCTCCCGGAGGGTTTGTTATCGAGACATCAAACGGTAAYGGGCTGGGGGCTCGGGGTGAGCTGCGAGCCCCGAAGGCCGGACCGTCCCTCCTGCRCAGCGCTCTGCGGCGGGAGGCCGGCGGCTGCCAGGGTGACTGCTGGGGCAACATGGGAGAGGGGATGGACACCGCGGCTTCCCTCTAGTAGCCGTGTGGMGTGGACAAGGGTAAAAAAATCCCCGCTTTTCCTATAGCCGGGATGCAGATTTTCCTGTGGCCTCTGCTTGGAGAGGTCCGGGCCTTCGGGCGGCGGCGCTGCCCCGCGCTCGGCCGCCAGGTG
>NW_028186083.1:1729703-1741884 GCF_003343005.1 Rhea americana
CGGGGCGGTGGGGCAGGGCCCCGCGGCTCGGCTCCCCCCCACCCCCGAGGGGGCAGCTGGCGGCTGTGGGGCTCGGCTGCCCCGGTGGTGATGGGGGTTAGTCCTCCCCCGTCCCRTCTGTGCTCTGCGCCCTGTCACTGTAGCCCAGGCCCTGCCGTCTGTGATTGCGCCTTGCTGACCGCCGTGGCGTGGGTGTGCGCTCCTTTTTCTGCATGCGTGTCCTGTGCATGTGCACACCTACGTGCTCCCGTTGCCGCTTTGCTCGCATGTGTGGCTCAGGTTTGCAGCCTGCCTGCGAGCTGCAGGTCACGGAGGGGGTGACTCGCCCTGCAGCAGAGAGGGACCGGGCTGCAAGCTGCGTTGGAGACTGCAGTGGGTGCTACCAGCAACCCCCCTTCCAGGAGACGAGGCCCYGGTGCCGTTCCCCCGCTCTGTCTGTGGGCTGTGCCAAAGATCTACGTGTGGTCATGGGAGACCGGCTCGCCCCACCGCGAGAGAGGCTGGTGCTTGCTCTTGGGCAGCTAAGGGTGAACAAGTGACCAGAAATGGTGGACGGTCTTTCTTCTGCATGCTGAATTTTAGATTACCTAAAGTATTAATTCATGAAATTGTGCAAGAAAAGAAGTTTCCTTGCTCTAGCTCAGCTGGCACCGCTGTAATCAGTGACAGAAACACAGGTACGTCCCTCCTTAGCCTCTGATAGATTTTGTTGAATGGTACTTGCCTTTAGCCTTGGGCTGGCGTGCTCTGTAATTCTTGGGAAATAAGATCTAATTAAAATGAGCCAGTGCTGTCAAGGGACTACCTAATTGTCTTTGCAAAATGACCTGGTGGAGCTCTTGGCTTGGTTCCCAGTACAAAGGTGTTGTCAGTGCAAAATYCTGTACAGTTGCGGGGAATCAGTTAAAGACTTTGGGGAAATAATTCCCCAGGCTGGGAAATAATAAGCTGGCAGAGACATTGTAATGCTCCGGCTGGAGAGCATTGCTTCCCGGCACTCTTAGTGCAGGCTGTCCGGCTCCGGGGTTCCCTTGAAATGCCTTTAGAAGAGAAATGAATGCGCGAAGGCAGCTCAGCCAAAGCAAATACCAACAGCTAGCCGCCGGGTTTCCCTCTGCTCCCCGCCGAGCTGAACACCTGCAGTTCCTGCCCACCTCAGTGGGAGGGGACGGGAATTTGGCAGGCGAAGCGTGTGAAGTGCTGGAGACGCCCAGGTGGGCGATAGCGGGGGCTGCCCCGGCCACGGCTCGGCAGCCGCATCGCCCCGTCCTGCTCGCTCGGTGCCTCTCSCCGTTTCGAGACCAGAGAAAGGTGTTTGAATCTGCGCCCCGCCGATGGGCGAGGGGCACCCCAAGGTGCTCATTGCCGCAGGGCCGGGCACCCTGTCCGTGCCCCACGTGCAGCGCCCGCTTCCCGGTGCTCCCGTCCCTGCGGGCTCGCGAGCGCCGCTCCGCTCCCGCGCGTGGYCGGCGCCCGGGGTCTCGCTCGGGCCCGGATGGACGAACCCCTCTGCGCTGCAGCGTGGTTTCTCCAGCGAGCTCCAGACCTGTGAGCCCTGGGAAGCGGAAAAGGCGCCTGCAGGATCCCTAGTGCAGGGAGATCGGCTCTCCACGAGAGGGAGTGTGTGCAGGCACTTTTTTTCCCAGTTGGACATTTTTTATTTATTTTTTTTAAACCCCTCTCCTTTTTTGTTTTCAAATAGAGAAACGTACTCCCTGGTTAGGGGTGAACCCACACGTGCTGCCCTGCCGGGGCGTTTGGGGCCAAGGAAACCTTCAGCGATCGGGCAGAGTGGCAAAGCTACTGCTGACCCACCTCGGCTTCCAAAGACCTCCGAACCTCTCCGTATCCGCAGGGGAGAGCTGGGCAGAAACCTCCACTTTTCTGGCAAATCGGCTGCGCCGTTGCTCTCGCATGTGCTTTACTTCGGCAGCCCGGTGGTGGGAAACCCTGAGTTCCCAGGAAGCGGCACGAGGCCGCTGGCATCGCGCCGCTGGGCCTGACCAGTCCCACCGTAGGAGCGAGCGGGTCCTTTCCTCCTTTTTTGCCCCCCCCCTTTTTTTTTGGCTCCTGTTTCTCCTCCCACCCCCGGCGGAGCTGGCTTTGCCCTGCCCGGCTCCTTTCCCGCGGGCGCAGCAGCCAGGTGCGAGGAGGGGCTGGGGGGTCCCGTGCCTCTCCCCAGCCCCTTCCCCCTCCCCGCAGCGTCTCGGGAGCCTCCCGGCGCTCGCGCTCCCCTATCTGCAAATTGCCGAGCAGATTATCGGCCGGCGCTTCCGAGATTAGAGGCCCGTGTTTACGTCTGCTTCCCCCAGCGGCGGGGAGCCCCGCGCCGAGCTCGGGGCAGACTCCGTGGCACCACGCGGCTGATCGCTGGGATCCCCTTTGCCGGGAGCGCTTTGCGGACACGCTCCAGCCAAAAGAAAAAAAACATATATATATGCGTGTGTGTGTGTGTATATATATATATATATATATGTGTGTGTGTGTGTATATACATACACACAGAGAACAACAGCAGCTTTCCCCATCCAGGCGCGTGTCCGAGCGCGGGCGCAGCCCTCGCTGCCCGGCCGGCCCTTCTCCGGCGCTCGGCGGAGCCGCTTGCGCGGGGCGTCGAGGGGCGGGAGGGGGCCGAAGCGCTCGGCGGGGAGCCGCGGGGCCGGGAGCCCGGCGTCGGCGCGCCCGCGGGCAGCGGGCTTAGCCCCGCGCCACGCGCTTCCGGCTGCGTTTCGTCTCGCGCCGAGTTTCAAAGCAGTCTCCCGCGACGGGGCGGCCGCCAGCCCCCGGCACGGCTTCAAAGTGGGGCCGCCTCCGGCAGCGCCCGGGGGGGACGCGGCCGCCGCCGGGAGGGAAGGAGGCTCCCGTGTCCTGCGGGGCGAGCGGCAGCCAGGCCTTCCCTCCGGGACTTTGCCACCGCTCCGGGGGGCGAGGGGCTGCAAGGGGGATGCGCACGGCACGTGTCCCCCCCCCTTTTTTTTCACTTTAATTTTCTGCATTAAAGCGATCACGATTTCGATGGGCTCAATGGAAAGGCTCTTGGCATCGGCAGTCGCGTTTTCTCTTCCTTTTTTTCTTTCTTTTTTTTTTTTTTTTTTGGAGCTCTTCCTCAAGTAAGAAATACCAGATTTGCAGCCTGCTTACGGTACAGGAGGTGTCTCTGTTCAGGAATAAGCTCCGCAAGACCCAGAACATCCGTTTGGGCAAAGCGAGGAGCCCTCGTGGCCCCGAGGATGAGCAGCAGCAGGGCCGGGGAGCCGGTCGGATCAGGAACCGAGTGGGAAATGCGGTCCGTGTAAGGAGGGAAGCACTGATTTATATTTTATTTATTCCCCCCCCCCAACAAAAAGGAGGGGCAGTGCTCAGAGGATGACTAGTTCCTCCACAGCTTGAAATTTGCTGCCAGACTCTTCTTTTTCTGGCGTTGATGCGTTTGCCTAGTGTTCGGATGTGCTTCTCCAGTTCTTTCCAAGGCCTCTTGCTTCAGAAAATCTGTCAGAAGACGTGCTCTTATTACCCGGTGACAAAACGCATTCTCGAGATGGAAAAAGCTCTTTTCAAGGAAAACATGACATTTCAATGGAAAAGTAACTTTGTGTGCTGTTTCTAATTTTAAAGCTCCGGCTTGGAATGTTCCCATGGACTTTGAAATCAGAGCTGCCTCTTATGCTTTCCAGGTTTTATCCACCTTTCCCATATAATTTCAAATCGCTCCCTCTGTTAACGAGACAATATTAATTCTGCCATGGTGGATTTTGCATAGATCATTTCCAAGGCAGAGTTTTCCTTATTCTATCCTTTTTCTTTTTCTTTTTTTCTCCTCCTTCCCCTAACTGGGCTATAAATACACGTGCGTTTCGGTTAATTCTTTTAAAGCACAGGCTCAAAACCGGGCGGGAGTYGAGCGCTGCGGCCCGGCGGAGCCAGCAGAGGGAACACGAGAGCACGCGACACGATTTTCCCACTTTGCAATAAATTTCAGGGCAGGAGGAACATGGCTACTGGATTTTTTTTGTTTTTTTTTAATATTATTATTGTTTCTCGGTAGCCAAGTGTCAGACTGATCAATGGAGGCAGCAGGAAGCTGGAGCGCGCTCCCCGCGCGAGCTGTGCCTCTCCCGAGGAGCGGCGTTTGGGGCTCCGCGCCTCTCCCGCGACGGCCGCTGCCGCGCGAAGCCGCGTCTTCGCCCGGCTCGCCCGCAGGACCAGCGTCCTGCTCTAAAAATGTGCATTATTTTTTTTTTCTTTTCCGCGCCTCTGCTTCAGCCGAGTGGGGGAATATTTATGTTTAAGGATGATATCGTGACGCGGCTCGGAGAATCCTTCGAGGTGAAGAGCAAACAGCTCCTTTCAAACAAGGCCGTCCCGTTCCCGGGTTTAAGTGGGTTCCACTGTAAAATCAATTTATTTCAACAAAAACCTTTTTTTGATAAATTAAACCAGCACTGCTCTGTATATAATTTCTATAAACAACCTTCTCTGATGTTTACCTAACCTGGGCGTGCAGAAACTCTTGCACATTAAATATTAGATGAAAAGAGACTATGAAAGGTTTAAACGCTTTTTTGGGGAGGGAAGGAGGAGGCCTGTGTACCATGGGAAAAAGCCTTGCAGAAATCACCCCTGGTGCGTGCCTTCATCTGCAAAGCCAGCGGCTTTCCCGCAGCCTTCCTCCTCCTCGTCCGGCAGCGCGGCTCGCTCCAGGCCCCTCCGGAGCCTTCCCTCGCCCCGCGCGGCGCTGTCTGGTGAAGGGTCCTTGGGCCTGCGGGAAAAGCCGTCCCCTCGGCGAGGAGCCGCCGGCGCGGGCGGTCCGCGGGGCTGGGAGCCGACGCGGCGCTGGCGGGCGCCCTCCCGGCCCCGCTCGGCTGCCGGCTTCATCGTGATTTAAATTCTTTGGGGAGACATTGATGATGATGATGGTGATGATGAAGTAGATTAGGCTCCTTGAGGTTGCCGGAGCGTCGGTCTAATGGGCCGTGGGATTCAGGGGGGCGGTGGGCGAGCTGAGCCGGGCGACCGCGCTGGCCCGTCCGTCTGTCCGTCCGAGTGCGCCGCGGCGGTCCTGGAAAGGTTTCCCAGAACCGTCCGGGGGGTTTCCCGCAGCTCCGGCCAGCTGACGAGCAACTCGAGCGGCAAAAAGCTCGGGGAAGCGACGGTTCCCGCCRAGGCTGCGTCGCGCGCTCGCTTGTGAGACGAAGCCCTGGTTACCGGCTGGGCCTCGGGGGTGAGACGAGCTCGGGGCCGAGCTCGGGGCCGTCCYGTCCCGTCCCGCCGAGCCCGGGGGCGCCGGGCTCGCGGCAGCGCCTGCAAAACCTGCTGCCCGCTGTCATTAACGAGCCCGCCGGGCTGCGCAGGCGTCTCGCGGATACCCGCACCGCGGAGCCTCTCTAAAAATGCATATTAAAAATGAGCTTTTCTCTACTTACCTTCCAAACAAAAGCTCGGAAATTCCAGTATCTCAGAGATGTGCTTGGAAGCAATTTATTCTTTCCACTTTTGGTGTTTCTCTGATWTTCTTCAGCATTATTTTTAACGATGCTGCATTACCAGAGATCACTGTTGGTGGATAACACTCTATTTATGGAGAAACCAACAGCTAAATCTGGTTATCATTGACGTTGCTTATAAAATATACATAGCAATCAAGATACTGACTATGGCAGTAAATTGAAAATATATTGAAAACATAAAGCATTTTTTCAATTTATTAGTAATATAAAAAATATTTGGGTATTTTTTTTTTCCTTCCTTGTTAAGAAGAAAGATGTAGAAGCCGTGATCAGGAAATCTGTAGCGGTGTTGGTCCAAATTTCAGCGCGGTGCTCTGGGTTTTGTAGACTTCAGAGAGCGAACAGGCCGCTTTGGCCGCGGGCATCGCCGCCCGCCTCGGGCGAGCACGCGCGTTCCTCCCCGGCGAGGGAAGAGGAGGCGCCGGGTCGCCGCCGCTTCGCGGGGCCATGGGGAAGCTGCCTGCCGGCTGCAGGAAAGCTTGGGGCCAAAAAGGYTTTTTGGTCGCCAAGGCGGCTCCTGGCCCGCGGGTCCTTCTGGGGAAACCCCCCAAAGCTGCCGAAGGGCTGTGCACGCTCGCGGTGCTGGCGGTTTTCAAGCAGTAGTGCAAAAGCCCYTGATTTTTGCCCGCTGGCGCCAGTCCGGCTGTGCGGACGCCATTCGTGCGCGGCGGTAACGGGTTAACCCAGGCAGCTGCTGGGGAAGTGTCAAAATATTAATAAGGCTGCCGCAGGTTCCCCGAAAATCGGAATTTACTGCGGTAGTCAAAACTAATGTTTCGGATCAATGCGACATCCCTTCTCCGAATGAAAAAATAAATTAAACAGACCGTCGTGCGGAGGGAGCGTAACCGAATCAATCATATTTATTGCRTTTAATCAAAACGCGGCTGGGCTAAACGCGTTCCATATGACCGCTGCGTAGCACGCTCCGCRCCGGGCCGGGCCGGCGGCGGCTCGGGAGCGCTGCACCCGCGAGCTCGGCCTCCCTGCTCCTGCGCGGTAATGAGATTAGGGGTATTAATCTGCTTACGGCGCTATGAGCAGTGGATGCCGCGCGTGCACGCAGGGCAGCGTCTTTACTACGGATAAACAGCGCCGGTTCAGTAAATGCAGTCGCTGCTGCCGGGTTGCATGCGGCTGCCCTGGAGGCCGAAGCACGCTGCGCCGGGCCGGGGCCGGACGCTGAAACCCCAGGCAGGACAGGCACGGGTAGCAGCCCATCGCGTCCCGTCYGTCCGTCTGTCTGTCCATCCCTTGCAGCACCCCTGACCCGGGCCGTAACGAGCTCAGCCCTGGCAGCGCCAGGAACGCTTTTAAGTGCGGATGCTAATTGGATCCACCTGCTGCGGCCGCTGGTCGTCGGCATCTCCGGCAAAGCTTTTGGCACCCGAGGGGCCGACCCGCTGGAGCAGCCGGCTCCCGGGGGCGCGGGCGCCCGGCTCTTCCCCTGCCGGAGCCGCTGGAGGGGGCYTGGTGCTCGGGGAGGGGGCAACCCCTTGCTGCCACGCAGCAATTTCCACCCCTGAATGGGGATCCAAGGCGCACGAACCTTTCGTCTCCTCCTGGAAGTTAAATATCAGAATTCCTCCTAGCTGCATATATAATTCACGACATTAATCTTCCCTTAAAGCRCGCTGCTGCCACAAAGCCCCTCTGTATTGATCCAACAAAGACAATTATATATTACGGAGGGGGAGGGGGAAACAGCTGAAATATTTGAGATTGGCCCTTTGGCTGGATTTATTGCATGTCTGAACTGTAGTGTCTGCCTATTTTTTATTCTAAGCCTCCGTGACAGGGGTCATGTCTTCCTCCATACGCTGCACAGCGCGGTGCGCACCGATGGGGCGATGTTAAGCACACGGCATGCCGCGGAGCGCCGTGCRGACGGCGGGCTGCCGGTGCGCCGGCCGGCATGCGTGTGCATGCGTGTGCATGCCTGCCACGCGTCGCGCTGGCGCGCAGCCGCCCGTGGCACATGTCACACCCAGCCTGGCCGCCCGCGGACYTTGCAGATCGTTGCCCATGGAAAACGCTTTGGGTTTTCCATGGGTTTTTCCCAGGACCCTGCACGGCCGTGGCCCCGGCGCAGGCGAGCCTCGCTGCGCAGGCAATGGGAAATTAATGAATCAGCCGGATGGGCCGCCAGTAAGCGCGCGCGGGATTAATGAGCAAAGCCTTCTCCATAACACGGAAGGCCTGAAATCAATCCTGCGCTCCGCGAATAATGAGGGAATCAATAGGATTACGAGGTTAAGGCTGGAGTAAACCTGAATGACAGCTGCAAAATAAATTTTATTTGGAGGACGTGGCTAGGGTTAAATGAAACATAATAAATAATGTAAAGCGTTGCAGGGCTGGGGCAGCGGCAAGCCCCACGGCCGCCGCGTCCGTCCGGTTGGTGTCCGCCGGCGCGTTTTGGCTGGGCTGCGATGAGCGCCTGCGCCCGGGCTGCTATGGGGCYGAGAAATCAAATGAAGAAGCGGTAGCTGTGCTGGGAGCCTTGGAAAGGCTGGGCTGAGCTCAGCGCCCGGTGGAGGAAATGCGAAAGCTCCACGAAGGAAGCGCCCGCGGGCATCGGCGCGGTCCCGGCTGCCGCCCGCCAGCGCGGCTCCTCCGCGGAGGCGAGCAGGGAAGCGCCTGAAGCAAATCTCCCAGCCAGCGGATGCGTTCTTGCAGCAGGCATCGGCTTCTCCGCCGTGCTGGCAGCACCGGCAGCTTGGGGTCCGCCGCAGCCACTGGTCCCGTCCTCCCCAGCGTCCCTCCAGCACCATCCTGCCCAACTCGTGCATCGTATAGTCAAAAGCCCCGGGGGGGGGGTTGCCCTCGGCCGGCTCCGGCCCCGGCGGCGTGTTGCAAGGACGGCCCGCGACCGCTCCGCCTCACGCCCGCGGAGCAGGGTGCAGCCGCGTTTCTGAGACGGCCGCGCTCTGTGCGCTGGTGAGCCACGCGGCTGAGCTGCAACATGTTTTTTTTTCSCCTTTTTCTGCTCTAAGCAATACAGCAGAAAAGGATTGAAAAGGAAAAACACCTCCGAGCTAGGTGTAACCCGCGTTCCCGGCGTGGGCGGGCAGCGTCGGCAGGTGGCAGTTTGCGCGGCAGCACCGCRGCCGCCCGCCTGCCTCGCGCACGACACCTCTCTGCAGCAGGATGCAGAAAACAGCTTTTATGCGTTCCCTTTAATAGCACCGGTAAATCTCATTTTATGCTAAAGACATATTTATTATTGCCGTAAAGGCGCGGGAATCGCGTGCCTGTGGCCGCGTGCTGGGCTGGCCTGYGCAGAGCCGGGGCGGCAGCTCCCGGGAAGCCATCGCTCCTCCCTGTTTGCAGCTCGGGAGGCCGCCTCCGGGGCCAGCGAGGCCCAAATCTCGCGATTTCGCAGGGCAAAATCCCTGCCACAGCCCCTGGGTGAGCCGAGGGGCTGCGGCACGGCGGCTGGGCTGCGCTGCCCCAAGGGCCAGCCATGGGGTCTGGTCCTGCATCCTCCTGGCTGCAGATATCCACCGCTTCCCGCGCGCTCCCCGTTCCTGCAGGCTCTGGCCACCTTGCCGGGGGTATTTCTTTTTGTTTTTTTAATATCTCTTAACATTACGCAGGCGCTCCCTGTCGCAAATCCCCGCGCGGCGCCCGGGGGAGAGCTGGCCCTGCACCTGCAGGCTGCAGCCTGTCCTGCCCGGCGCGCCGGGTCGCTAATTGAGGAGTGCGGTGGGCTCATTTGCGTCTCGATTTTATTTTGAGACACCGTTTTGAAGGCCAAGAATGGGAATTTCGTGCGGTAAACAGAAAACCTGTTGTGAAGCTATTTATTGGTTCTGTTTTCTCGCACGTGGGCCGCTATTGATTTATTTTGCAGTGTCTCTAGGGGCTTCTTCAAGGTTAAAATGTAGACAGCGCATGTTAGGCTGGACTAAATACTGGCAGGAAAACACATTTGGCTCTTTTAATTGGAAAAACACACTCCTTTTATCACCCGGAGGCCCAGGCTCTACAGGGCAGCACTGCAGCGCGGAGCCAGCGGGAACGTGCAGGAGGGTGAGGGGCTCTGGTCCCCGTTCCCAGGGTGGGTTGGATGCGAGCCCCCAGGCACCCACATCTGCAGCAGCCTCGGGGTGCCYCGAACTCAGCCGGGGGTGAAACGCAGCGTCCGGCTGGGCTGGCCCGCGCAAAGCCCCTGGCGCTTCTGCTCAGGACGTTATTTGGCTGGAGAAGACGATGCTTAATCCCTCAGGAGCAATTAGTGGAGCCCATTCCACGTTCAAAGCGCCTGCAGCCCAGGCGCTGCCCCTTGCAGCTGCGTCTCCGGCCGGGTAAGGGACTTGGCCGGGGCCCTCGGAGCGCTCGGTGCCGACGGCGGGCGGAGGGTCCCGCGCGGATCGGCCGCCGCCGCGGCGCCGGCGGGTGCGGGCTGCGGTTTGGAAATCTCCACGTGTGAATTGAAACGGGAAGCGGCGGATCCCCGGAGCGGCCGCAAGGTGTTTCTGAAGCTGTCAGCAGCCACCTGCCCGCTCCCCCGGGGCGCCGCGGGCTGCCGGGATTCCCGCGCCGCTGGGCTGGCTTTTCCCGCGTGTCCGCGGTCGGCGCGGCCCGTGTCGGGCCAGGGGCTGGGGCGGACCCCGCGCTGCAGCACCTCGCTCCTCCTAACACAGCCCCGGGACGCTTTACGCCAGGACCGCGCAGGCGATCCCGGAGTGGGGTGGGGGGACGACACAGTTTATGGCTCCTGGCTGGAGGGAAAGATGATACAAAACCCCAAAGAGCCAGTCGAGAGCGGAGGAGCGTGCGAGAGGAGCGCACACGGGGGCAGGCAGCTCCCCCTTTTGCCCTGTTTTGCCCCGTTTTTGTTGCTGGGGCACGTGCAGGGGCTGGTGGAACCAAAGAAAAGGGAACTTGGGAAAGACTGAACCTTTCCCCCAACGGCCAAGGGGAGTTAAGAGCTGTTCCGGATCCGGAGACGGCGGGACGCGGCCGCTGGAGCTCCCGCGGTGCAGCCCGGCCTCAGCCCYCCGCGCCGCTCCCGGTGCTGAACGAAGAGCGGGGATGCACGTGACCTCGGGCGGAAAGTCTAAAACTTTTAAAACTCTAATTCTTTTCACTTCCCACACATCTATCCTCTGCACTGGCCTCCTCATTTCTCTTTCTCTACAGTAAACTTAGACCCTGTCTGAAGTGCCTGGAGAAGACGCCATGGATGACATGTTGCTGTAGCCTAATTTCCTATTGCTAACATACGCTTTAATTAATGTCATTTTCTTTGATTTGCTGCCAGCATGCCAGCGCAGCACATCCTCCGCTCCCCAACCTTTGCAGTAACCTCGCGGGGAGACGGATCGGGCGCTCGTGTCCGGTTTCATCGGTTGCACCGCGTTTGTCTCCAGCGTCGGTCGCGGCTCTTCCTGCCGCGAGCGCCGGCCCGAAACCGCAGCGTCCTCCGTCCCCGYGGCCGGTTTCGTCTGCCGTCCCGAGCCGTCGTGTCRTCCRGGGCCTCGTCCACCGGCTCGGCTCKGCGCCCGGCCCCGGGCAGCCCGCGGGAGGATTCGGGGGTCGCCTGCCCCGGCTGCCATCAGCCGGCCGACAGCCCCCTTCCCTGCGCCGCGCAGGCGCCGCGCTGCTCCCCCCTTTCAACCTTCTCCGTTTTTCCCGTCGTTTCCCTCCTCCTGCCTATCGGGGTTTTGYAGCCAACAGCAGGTCGTCTCCCAGCAGGCAAAAACGCCCGGCACCTGGGCCTGATCCGCCAGGCTCCCTTCCCTGTTTGGTGGGCGAAAAAAGGCCAAAAATGGGAACGGAGGGGGCCGGCGAGCTGGGCAGCGGGTGAAGGCACGGGCAGAGGGACCCCGGCGCGTGGCCGGGAAGCCGTAGGCTGTCCCAGGGGGAGAGGGACGTGGTGATTTCCATGGGCATTGCCTCTTCCYGGGAAGAGCCCGTCACCTTTTATTCCCACTTCTTCCCCCCCCAGCCACCGTCGCCTTCCCGACGGCTCTGCAGCCTTCCCAGGGCTCCGGCCTGGCCGGAGAGCTGCTCCCTCCCTTACTGTGCAGACGGGAAACATGATGCCGCGGCCCCGGCCCGTGACCACTCCCCTGCACGTCCGGCRCTGCCGGCGACCCTGTTCCCAGTCCTCCCCAACGAGCTCTGCTTCCCTCCGCGTTCCTCCTGGCCRGCTGCCTCTCGCCTCTTCTTCCTTCTGCCCTTCTTTCCAGGTTTTCCCTCCTCCCTTTTAAATCACGGCAGCCTTCCCCGTCCTGGAGCCTGGAAAGCCTCGGAGTGGTTGTTTTGCCCTGGGCGATTCAGGGGCCAGGTCTGACCCCCGTTTCCCACCACCCCGCGGTCCCCGGCCGCTCCGCGTGTCCGGCGTCYGCTTAAACCCGGCGGGTCCCGTTGGCTCCCGGTGCGCCCCGCGGCACCAGGGCCCGGAGCGGGCAGCGCCGGCTCGCGGCACGTGCGGGGCCGTCGCGGCTCCCTTCCTCCCTCCGACCGACGCTCCGGCATCTTCCCCCGGCGCCCCGTAGCAGCGACCTCCTCGTCCCCCGCGGCGGCTGMAAGCCGCGGGGGGCGACTGCTCCCGCAAATCGCACGGCGCCCGGAGCAGGGCTCGCTGCGAGCCCGGCCACGCCGAGTCCTCCCCGTGCCCGTCCCCGCGCGGGGCGACCCGCTGACCTGCCGTAAACGGCGGC
>NW_028186083.1:1742063-1743382 GCF_003343005.1 Rhea americana
AAAAAGCTCTTCACGCCAGCCGTTGGGTTTGGGATTTATTTTTTAAGCTATTGTTTCCATTTCCATGCGGATCCGTTTGCCTGCTCCCGAGTTTTGGCAAACTGGAGCTTCGAGTTCTTTTGCATTAAAGAAAGAAAAAGTAATTGCAAGGCAGAAAGGGCATTTTTTTGGTACATATCAAAGTGAAATCAGGCCTTGGGCTAGGGAAGACCATTTGGGACTATCTCCAGCTCACATTCACCAGGAAAATGATCTCTGGACTATTCGTTCTTCTACAGAAYGTTTCTGACATCGCTGTAAAGTGTCTTCTGTGCAAAATACACTATTTATCTRATATACTATTTTCTAAATTTTAAAAATAATAAGACAACATATTCAAAATATGAATCCAGAGCACTGGGGCAAAAATAGTGTTAGCTTTAAAAATTAGAATAATTCCACAGTTTTTTACTTTAAGAATACTTAAAATTAAAAAAAGTTTCTGGATAAATGAATAGTGATGCATTGTTTAAAGCATAATGACTATTGTCTGCTTTGGAGCTACATGGCTTTGCTTGAAATTATGAGGGTATAAATCATACATTTGGTATGCTGGGATAAAATTTTGAAAATTTCCAAAATATTAAAAAGCAAATTGGAATATGGCTCTTCACTTGATTTATCCAGTTTCAGTGCAGATTTCTACAAGACTGAGTAACACATCAGTTCACAACGTTTTAAAACATTTGTTAAAATATTCATGTAACGGTATAAAAAAGACTCATCTTACAAATGTGCACAGAGGAAGCTTTAGACATGCAAATAATTCGATTGAACTTACTATATGCCGAAAATCATTTGTATTTAAAAACGTGCATATTTTAAATTACCATTAGTGCTGCTATTTTAAGCAGATGCTTTAAGATTAAAGGGCTGCCTGTCAGACTGTATCTTACCCATGCTTCCTGTCATCATTTCTTTGCAATTTGATTTTGTGTTTCCCTTTCAGCCCAGAAGTGTTTGGTACCAGTCTCTTGGCAAAAGAGCCTGAGGAATGGAAGGCTAGAGAAATATGACCCAGCTGCTATGCACAATGAGGTTTGTAAGTCCTTGTATGGTATAAATAAGCATATTACAAAGTTATTAGAAATTTGGCGCTGTCCCTGTTTATGAACCCTATGTTTATGGTTAGATGCTCTGCGAGTCCTACCGAATACATGAATAATTCTGTATCAGCACTCCCTTGTTGCAGCGCTATTAGGGGCCAAATTCTGCGGCTTTTCTCGCTCATCAGTAAGCGCAAAGCGGTGCGAGGCAGTAAATCGGCGCAGCTCCGTGCG
>NW_028186084.1:0-1186 GCF_003343005.1 Rhea americana
GTGGGTCTGTGGTGGGGTCAGACCACCCGTGGTGGGGGTCTCTGGTGGGGCCAGGCCATCTACAGTGGAGTCTGTGGGTCTGTGGTGGGGTCAGACCATCTGTGGTGGGATCCATGGTGGTCTGTGTCAGGGTCACGAGGTCTGTGGTGGGGTCAGACCACCTGTGGTGGGGGGGGTCTATGGTGAGGCCAGGCCATCTGCGGTGGTGTCTGTGGTGGGGTCAGACCACCCGTGGTGGGATCTGTTGCGGGCTCAGGAGGTCCGTGGTGGGGTCAACAGCTCCGTGGCAGATGGGTTGACCCATCCGTGGTGGGATCAGCCTGGCCGTGGTGACGTCTACGTCAGGGTTCGTTAGTCYGTGGTGGGGCCGGTCAGGCCGTGATGGTGTCCGTGGCGGGGTTGGTGGATCTAGGGTAGGGTTGAGCCTTTCTCGCCGGGCTCGGCGGATGGTCCATGGTGGCGTCAGCAGGTCCGTGGCAGTGTCAGCAGGTCCGTGGCGAGGTCGGCGGGTCCGTGGCAGAGCGAGGTGGGGCTCAGCCCTCCGCCATGGTCTCCTGGATCCACTCRAGGTAGCTGTAGACCCGGCTGTAGACCCCCGGCTTTCCCGCCTGCCCGCAGGGGTGGTCGCCCCACGAGACGATGCCTTGCAGCTCCCCGTCGCACACGAGGGGCCCCCCCGAGTCACCCTGCGGAGAAACGGGCTGTGACGTGGCCGCACGTGGCCGCACGTGGCCGGGGTGGTGGTGGTGGTGGTGGACAGCTGCTGTGGGGCCGTGGCGGTGGTGGGGCTGGAGGGAAGTGACCGTGGGACATGCGGACGTGGCCGTATCTTGAAGCCCAAGGGTCAAGCGGGACCAAAGGGACGTGGCTGTGGGCCAGGGGGCCACGGGGATGGGCCGTGGGGCCGTAGCTACGTCTCAGACCCCATGGGGTAAGGAGAACTAAAGCAGACGTGGCCATGGGCACCTGGCTGTGGGGCATGGGGACGTCGTGATGGCCCATGGGGACGTGGTGACGGGCCGTGGGGACGTGGTGACGGGCCATGGGGACGTGGTGATGGGCCAAGGAGATGTAGCTGCATCTCGAAGCCCATGGGACAAGGGGGATCGACGAGACAGGACCACTGGGACGTGGCCGTGGGCCGTGGGGACGTGGTGGTGGGCCGTGGGGACGTGGTGATGGGCCG
>NW_028186085.1:0-1068 GCF_003343005.1 Rhea americana
GGCCCCAAACGGCCAGAAACGGCCAGAAACGGCCCCAAACCGCCCCGAAACGGCCGGAAACGGCCCCAAACGGCCCCAAACGGCCCTGAAACGGCCTGAAACGGCCAGAAATGGCCCCAAAACAGCCCTGAAACGACCAGAAACGGCCCCAAACCGGCCCCAAACCACCCCGAAACGGCCGGAAACGGCCCCAAAAAGGCCCTGAAATGCCCCGAGCGCCCCGAAACGGCCGGAAACGGCCCCAAACGGCCAGAAATGGCCAGAAATGGCCCCCAAACGGCCCTGAAATGGCCAGAAACGGCCCCAAACGGCCAGAAACGGCCCCGAAACGGCCGGAAACGGCCCCAAACAGCCAGAAACGGCCAGAAACGGCCAGAAATGGCCCCAAAACGGCCCCGAAATGGCCAGAAACGGCCAGAAACGGCCCCAAAACGGCCGGAAACGGCCCCAAACAGCCAGAAACGGCCAGAAATGGCCCCAAAACGGCCCCGAAATGGCCAGAAACAGCCAGAAACGGCCCCAAAACGGCCAGAAACGGCCCCAAACCGGCCCTGAAGCGGCCACAAACGGCCAGAAATGGCCCCAAAACGGCCCCTAACGGCCAGAAATGGCCAGAAACGCCCCCGAAACGGCCAGAAACAGCCCCAAAATGGCCCCAAACCGCCCCGAAACGGCTGGAAACGGCCCCAAAACGGCCCTGAAACGCCCCGAGCCACCCCAAAATGGCCAGAAACGGCCAGAAATGCCCCCAAATGGCAGAAACGGCCCCGAACAGCCCCAAACCATCCCCGAAACGCCCCCAAACGGCCCCGAAACGGCCAGAAACTGCCCCAAAACGCCCCAAAACGGCCGGAAACGGCCCCTAAACAGCCAGAAACGTCCCCAAAATGCCCCCAAACAGCCAGAAACGGCCCCAAACCGCCCAAAACCAGCCTGAAAACGCCCGAAACGGCCAGAAACAGCCCTGAAACGGCCAGAAATGGCCGGAAACGGCCAGAAACGGCCCCAAAACGCCCCCCAAACGCCCCCAAAATGGCCCAAGCGGCCCTGAAACAGCCAGAAACAGCC
>NW_028186086.1:0-1175 GCF_003343005.1 Rhea americana
GATAGACATGTTTGTATAGGAGTGTCTGAATTTATCCCACTTCTCCAAAGGCATGACCTCAGTCTGTCTGACCCAGAGGCCTCCTGTGAMTGTGTCTGTCCCTGTGTCACAGCTGGCCTCTCTCTAATAAAAGGCGATTTCCTCRGTGCAGTGCTTGAAGGTTRGGCTCTTCTTTTAACCCTGGAGCCAAGAATGTCTCAAGGACTTTCATGCTGAAAGACTCTTCTTTTTCCAGGCGCTGCTTGGGCTCAAGCCAATGAGCTCATCGGTAATGCATTAGGGAATGAGGGCTGGATTCAGTTCTCACTTGTGTGTGCCCAGTGCTCCTGCAGGTGGGGAATGGTCAAGCAGCATCTCCCATATGACAGGGCTGGAGACTGATGCCTGTCTTTCTCAAAGGGAGTATGGAGCCCCCAGGAGAGCACAGGGCCCCTCCAAGGGCACCATGCGCCTCGAGGTGAAGGGAGCTTCACCAGGTCAAGTGGAGTCACCCAAAGGTAGAGGGCAAAACCAATGAATGTCCAGGCAAGTGAGAGCTCTGCAATCCCAGAAGAGGCAGTGGGCACCGAGCAAGCACAGAGGAGGGAACTTAGGGAGTTTTTCATACCATCTTCAATCAAAAACCATGGGCTGGGATCTAGGACAGAGCTTGAGGCATTTGAAATGCCTGTGCTTGCTGAGAGCATCCTCCAGAGCCACAGACACTTTGGTGAGAATTGTCAGGTGCAATGATGCCCATCCAACATCCCGGGAGTCCCCTGGTCACTAGAACGAGGGACACAGAGTGTCACTGTGCTCTGCCTCCTTGTGTCACGGGGGCTAGTCCCAGCTTGGAGGCTCATAGGGCTGACACATCTCCTTCCCCATGGAGCTGCTGTGCCTGCTGTGGGGCTGGGGCTGTGGAGTGAGTGCCCAGAGCTCTGCAGCCCCCTGTGGCAGGCACCGCTGTGGGGGCACCACCATCCTGGGCTACTTTGCTGAGTGGGCTGTGGAGAGGGTAGGGGAGATGGGGAGAGACGGGGAGRGGYTGGGCTGGGYTGGAAAGGGCCTGAGAGAGGAAAAGTGCCAATGTCAGCCCAGCTGTGTGAGCTGGCAGGGTGAGGACACAGGCTAGGGGTGTTGTGATGCAGAGCCAGGTCTCATGGAGGGGAACCAAGACATGCCTGGTGCAGAGG
>NW_028186087.1:0-1065 GCF_003343005.1 Rhea americana
CCAGCGGCCATGGTGGAGCCAACAGTTATGGATCCAGTCGTCACGGTGGCCCCAGCAGTCGTGGTGGCCCAAGCAGTCGTGCTAGCTCCAACGGTTGTGGTGGCTCCAACGGTCGTGGTGGAGCCAACGGTCATGGATCCAGCGGTCATGGTGGAGCCAGCAGTCGTGGTGGCCCCAGCGGTCGTGGTGGCCCTGGAAGTTCTGGTGGTTGGGGTGGCCTCAAGGGTGGTGGTGGCCCCAAGGGCCATGGTGTCTCCAGCAGTCCTGGTGTCCCCAGGGCCTTTGATGGCCCCAAGGACCATGGTGTCTCCAGCAGTCCTGGTGTCCTCAGGGCCTTTGGTGGCCCCGAGGGCCATGGTGTCTCCAACAGTCCTGGTGTCTCCAAGGCCTTTGGTGGCCCCGAGGGCCATGGTGTCTCCAGCAGTCCTGGTGTCCTCAGGGCCTTTGGTGGCCCCAAGGGCCATGGTGTCTCCAGCAGTCCTGGTGGCCCCAGGGCCTTTGGTGGCCCCGAGGGCCATGGTGTCTCCAGCAGTCCTGGTGGCCCCAGGGCCTTTGGTGGCCCTGAGGGCCATGGTGTCTCCAGCAGTCCTGGTGTCCCCAGGGCCTTTGGTGGCCCTGAGGACCATGGTGTCTCCAGCAGTCCTGGTGTCCTCAGGGCCTTTGGTGGCCTCGAGGGCCATGGTGTCTCCAACAGTCCTGCTGTCTCCAACAGTCCTCGTGTCCCCAGTAGCTCTGGTGGCCCCAAGCACAACGATGTCCCCGACTTCAATGTCCACGGCAGCGTCAGTGTCCCCAAGAGCTCCGGTGTCCCCAACATCTCCATCACGCCTGGTGCCTCTGGTGCCCCCCCGCGCCCCGGTGTCCCCAACGCCTCCATCATCCCACAACCCTCCAACGCCCACGGCACCCTCACTGCCCTCAGCGCCTCCGTCACCCCTGGTGGCCCCATGACCCCCAGCACCCCCAATACCGCCGTCATCCCACAACCCTCCGGTGTCCACGGCATCTTCCACCTCTCCATCACCCCCGGTGGCTCTGGTGTCCCCAGGAGCCCCGGCGTCCCCA
>NW_028186088.1:0-1182 GCF_003343005.1 Rhea americana
TGGCACTGAGAACAGATTGGTCATGGGAAAAAAAACTCTTACTAAGAGCCGAGGGCACTGTGTGTGTAACGGCCCCACTTCACAGCAGAGCCATTCTGGCATAGACAGCAGGTAGTAATGGAATGATTAAAGAAGGTTCCCACTTAAAAAAAAAAAAAAAATGCAGTGCCATGTCCAAGGCCAGGGAGAAACAGAGCTGAGCTGTGTCTAAATATCAGGAGAGGGGTTTGCTGACTTAGCTGACTCTGTAGCACCGTGGGGCCTGTGACAGAAGTGAATCCATCTCCAGGCAGGGCAGGGTGCCACTGAAGAAGTCCCTGTGCCTGGGCAGCCTCTGATCCAGCCACCCTGAGGTCATCATTAGCCTAGTCTCCGTTCATATCATCTGGGAGTGAGATGATGTAGAGCGGGAGGAGAGCAAGCAGGGTTTTAGAGTGCAGAGACTGGAGTGGAGACCTTGGTGTGATGTGCCTTACATTTATGCAGCATGCTTGGAGGCAGATAGGATGGACTTTCCCTAAAGGCAGTGGTGGGATTCATTTKTCTGGGWACAGGTAGAAAAACCTCAGATAACCAGGAGTGTTTGCCCAGAAAMCACTACGAAAGGGATAGCTGTCCCATAGGTCCCAGGTGGTCGTGCTACAAATCTCAGGCATCTAACATGGACCTGTCTGTTTTATGTCATTAAATCAGGGGTCTGCACTGAATTACATTAGCAGTTTGCACTGTGGGCATCTCCATGTGTCTCAGCATCGAAGCGATTGGTGCTCTAACAGTAGTGGACATCTACAGTCATTTCAGATGGCCAAGGAAGTTCCCCACCAGGCCCCCACCTCATGCTCTAGAAGGATGTGGGTCTCCCCCTCGCTCCATCAGAGCAGGCAGACACTGGCACATGCCTTGGACCACCTTCATCTCCCTAACTGTCACCTGATCTTACCAGACAACTGACTCCCAGTCTCCATCTCCACTGATTGATTACAACAACATCTTAGGCAAGGAGTTTGCACACAGACACCTATGTTGTGCACACTTCAGCCTGAGAAAGCAGAATCTCACCTCCTGTGCGTTGTGGAGTTCATGGGAGGGAGCTGAATCCCACTCCAGCCTGGGGGCTTCTACACTGCCATAAGATGCCTCAGCTGACTCTTCTGAATCAACACCTGAACCATGGGTAAATGA
>NW_028186089.1:0-1181 GCF_003343005.1 Rhea americana
AACTGTCCTGGCTTTTAAAGCAAACACTGCATGCACTATGGCCAGATACCTGTCTATGGTCAACAGGATTATGAAAAAGATCCCGCTGTAGAAGCCAAGGAGGTAGACACCCGAGAGAATTYTGCAGAGYGCGTCTCCAAAAATCCACTCCTGGGCAGCATAGTAAGCCCAAAAAGGGAGGGAAAATATAAACAGCAAATCAGAAATTGCCAAATTGAGCAGGTAGATGTCGGTCATGCTCTTCAGTCGCTTGTATTTGACYAGGATAAGGACAACGAGCATGTTGCCCAGGAGGCCAAATATCACCACCAAAGAGTAAAGCGGTGGCAGAAATTTTGCTGCGAAGTACCTTCCCTCAATTTTTATGCATGCTGTTGCACCGTCGTAATCAAATTCTGTTGTCAGTGGCAAGTTGTCTAAGTCAGCAGTGTAGTTTTCCACCATGTGTTCATCTAGAAAGGAAGAAAAGGATGTTTAATGGCAGGACACTCCATAGGCTTGCGTGAGAGGGAATGAAACCCCTTGCTGCCCTCATCTAGATTACCTGTGGCTCTTGAGCATGTAAGCCTTGCTGATGCAAAGAAAATAAACTTGCAGAGCACATACCTTCCCCCTCCCCTTCCCCTGCCCCAATCTCTATAGCTATGAAGTCAAGTTGCTGCATGTTGGAAGTGTGCTATGTACCATTTTCCACGTGTAGTTGTGTGGTCTGTTTTTCCTCCTCAGGAGAGCATGTCGAGCTTAGGAGCCAGCTGGAAGCAGAGGGATGATGAATTTAACCGCAGCAGTGGTTAGTTTGGGGCGTTGCGCTCAGCAGTGGCTTTCAGAAAGGCCAGAGAGAGGCAGGAAGGGGAGGGCACRGCAGCTGGCATGCAGCACGTGGCTGTGCTTGTCCTCAGCAGCCCGGCCGCATTCAAATCGTGCAGCCCACGCTGCAGCTCTCATCTGAGGAAGAGCGGGCACTGGCAAAGGCACTTTGGCAGGGGTAAAACCTAGCTGACTGCTGGCTCATTCACGCCTTACTGAGGGCCTTAATGTCAGTGGGAATGAGGTTGCAGGTAGTGTAGAAATGATCTTGCTGTGGCGCCAAGCGTACTCACCCAGTGAATCTGCCATCCTGGCTGTTGCAGAGCAGGCAAGTCGGCAGTGTTGATCTGGGATAAAAGGGCAAATGTTGTGTT
>NW_028186090.1:0-1076 GCF_003343005.1 Rhea americana
CTCATGCCAGGAGCAGGATGGAAGGTGGGGCATGGCCACATCCTGGACTAGCCTCCAGCAGGCCTTCAGCTCCACCACGTGAAACAGCATCAAGTGAGTTCTCTAAAGCAACACTTCCCATGCCCCTGGTGCCTACAGAAGACTTTGCGTAGGCACACAATAGACAGGGCAAAGGCCGAAGGGTGCAGGGCTGGGGCTCACAGCATCAGCTAGGTGGTGTCAAGGGCTGAATAAGCAATCCAGAGAAGTAAACGAGTCCTTCCTTCTGAAGTGACTTGGAAAGCTGCATCTCTATGAGCCAGCAATGTGCCCTCCTGGCCAGAAGACCAATGGAATCCTGAGGAGCATTAGGAAGAGTGTTGGCAGCAGGTCAATGGAGGTGATCCTGCCCCTCTACTCAGTCCTGGTAAGGCCCCATCTGGGTCCAGTTCTGGATTCTCCAGTACAAGAGAGACATGGAGCTACTGGAGAGAGTCCAGTGTAGGACTACAAAGATGATCAGAGGACTGGAGCATCTCTCCTATGAGAGAAGACTGAGGGGGGATCTTATCAATGTGTATAAATACATTAAGGGAGGGTGTCAAGGGGGTGGGGCTAGAATCTTCTCAGTGATGCCCAGAGATGGGACAAGAGGCAATGTGCACAAACTGAAACCCAGGAAGTTCTGCCTGAAAATGAGGGTGACAGAGCACTGGAAGAGGTCGCCCAGAGAGGTTGTGGAGCCTCCTTCTGTGGAGATATTCAAAACCTGCCTGGATGCAACCCTGTCCAACATGCTCTAGGTGATCCTTCTTGAGCAAGGGGGTAGGACGAGGTGATCTCCAGAGGTCCCTTCGAAGCTCAGCCACTCTGTGATTTTATGATTCTCTCATCACTGGGGGTATTCAAGGGGGATGGAGCCTCCCTTCTGGAAGAGTTGCCCCAGGACAATGCAAAGACAAGGACGAGCAGGAAGGCTGGTTGTAGGGTCATTTTCAAATTCCATCAGCTGCAGAGGTGGGAGCTGGTCACCTCACAAACATCTGAATGAGCCAAAATGCAGGTCCGGAGGTGCAGCACTGCCTTTCCAGCTCTGC
>NW_028186091.1:0-1126 GCF_003343005.1 Rhea americana
GTCCCTGTTGCACTGCGGTCCCTGTCCCCGTCGCGCCGGGGTCCCCATTGCACCGCCGTCCCCATCCCTTTGCACCAGGGTCTCCATTGCACCGGGGTCCCCATTGCACTGCGGTCCCCGGTGCACTGCGGTCCCCGTCCCCATTGCACCGGGGTCCCTGTTGCACCGGGGTCCCCGTTGCACTGCGGTCCCCGTCCCCATTGCACCGGGGTCCCTGTTGCACCAGGGTCCCTGTTGCACCGCGGTCCCCATCTGCCTTGCACCAGGGTCCTCGTTGCACCGCTGTCTCCATCCCCGTTGCCCTGCCATTCCCATCCCCGTTGCACCGCGGTCCCCACCTGCCTTGCACCAGAGTCCTCATTGCACCGCCGTCCCCAGCCCCGATGCACCGGGGTCTTCATTGCACCGCCGTCCCTGTCCCCTGGTTGCACCGCTCCCTGGTGCATCCTGTTGCACCGGGGTCCCTGCTGCACCGCTGTCCCCATCTGCCTTGCACCAGGGTCCTCGTTGCACCGCCGTCTCCATCCCCGTTGCACCGCTGTCCCCATCCCCCTTGTACCGGGATCCCCGTTGCACCGCCGTCCCCGTCCCCATCCCCATTGCACCTCTGTCCCCGTCCCCCTTGCACCGGGATCCCCGTTGCACTGCCGTCCCTGTCCCCCGGTTGCACCGCCGTCCCCATCCCCTTTGCACCAGAGTCCTCGTTGCACTGCCGTCCCCATCCCCGTTGCACCGGGGTCCCCATTGCACCGCCATCCCTGTCCCTGTTGCACCGGGATCCCCGTTGCACYGGGATCCCCGTTGCACCGCCGTCCCCGTCCCTTGCCCCGGCTTGTCCCAAACGCGGTCCGGCGTGGGAACGGTGCCGTCCCCATCCCTTAGGAGCCTCCAGGCTTTAACGCGCGCGCCGGCGGTGCTGCGCGGGCAGCGGGAGAGGGTGCCGGCCCCTCGTTTCTTGGATAAAAGCCCTGTCCGAGGGGAGAGGAAAAGGGGAGAGGGGAAACAGCGGGGATCGGCGCGCTCGGCCGCCGCGAGCGGAGCCGCCGCGCTCCTCTCCCCCGGCGGGGAAAAATCCCCCCGCTCGGACGGCGCCGGCGCGGCCGCGCGTGCCGGGGGCTGCGCGGAG
>NW_028186092.1:0-1130 GCF_003343005.1 Rhea americana
TCATAAATATATTGAAGCTTCATTCCTTCCCAGGTTTAATGTTAACATCTTGCTATCTTAAATTTTAAATTTTAACACCTATGTGCAGTATGGAACAGTTCAAAAAAAAACCACAAAAACAAGAAGAGTTGACTAACAAGTATAAAAACTTGGTTAGAAAATAATAATTTAACTAGATCATATGCTTCAAATCAGTTTCTTTGTTTTCTTTCAGACATTTTTATCCATAAAAAATCTACCCTCATTTATTGTCTATTTCAGGCTCATACCTGAGAGGTATCAAGACRCCAAAGTAGGTGTCAATTGTAATGAAGCTACAACTTTTTTGTTGTAGACAAAAAAGTAGAAGTAGAGTATTTGAGCTAGATCTAGTTTAAAGCAAGCGTGACTATAAATGACATACTAAACTGAAGCATCAATTAATTTTCCTAATACTAGTCGCAAATATTTCTCAGTTTTGAAGTATTTTAAAGTATTTGCAATGCTCTGCCAATATGAACAGCAGAAGAAAGTTTTGCGCTGTTCTGTGTATTTAATTAGTTTCTCAAAATATAAAATCTGGGATATTCAAAAAATATAACCACAGGAAGAAAAAGTTCAGAGGAAGAAAAGACGGCCAGGACGACAACTCTGCAGAACACTGACGGGGAGGACAGAAGGCTTAGTTAACGAGAGTCAATGAAACTTTTTGTTAGTAGTTTGAAGAATGCAAATTTGTTCATTTTAAGCCTTTTAACACTGATATTTTGAAAAGAGACTAGCAACACCTGATGCTCCGTTTTGTGGTCTCAAACATCATAAGGGAAGTACTTCAGATAGTTGTGGAAAATTCTTTTCTCATGAGACCCCGTGATTTTGAAAATGTCATGACTGCAAGTTTTTAAGTGTTCTCATGCATCTCCAGTTAAAGGTCCAAAAATAAAAAATACTTAAAACATCTGGTTATTTTGGAAAATACTGGAAATGTAATAATACCATAATCATGTAACTGTATATATGGTATACATAATGTGTGCGCATATGTATGTGGATCAGTTTGACTACTGGAAACCTAGTTATTCTTTGTTCCAGTAATTATGATTACTGGAATAGAAGGCAAGACATATGGAAAATATCTTAACACAACTTGA
>NW_028186093.1:0-1105 GCF_003343005.1 Rhea americana
TACAGCTGTGCACCCCACTGACCGAGTCCCAACAATGCAGGTGGTGCAGCCACGGTATACGTGTGCACCCCACTGACCAATCTCACAAATGCAGGTTGCTCGGCCTCGGTACAGCTATCACCCCGCTAACCGAGTCCCACCTATGCAGGGGGCTCGGCCTTCGTACAGCTGTGCACCTCACTGACTGAGTCCCACCTATGCAGGTGGCTCGGCCTCGGTACAGCTGTGCACCCCACTGACCGGGTCACACCAATGCAGGGTGGGAGGCCTCAGTACAAATGTCACCCCACTGACCGAGTCCCACCAATGCAGGTGGCGCAGCCTCATTACAGCTGTGCATCGCACTGACCGAGTCCCACCAATGCAGGTGGTTCAGCCTCATTACAGCTGTGCACCCCACTGACCGAGTCCCACCAATGCAGGTCGTGAGGCCTCGGTAAAGCTGTGCACGCCACTGACCGAGTCCCACCAATGCACGAGGCACAGGCTCAGTACGGCTGTGCAAGCCATGGACCAAATCCGACCTGCATGGTGCCGCAGCCTGAGTACAGCTGTGCACCCACAGTATCAAAGTTACCTTTGCAATAAATCTCTTCAGGAATGGATAAGGTCCTAAAGCATCCAGAAAAAGAGAAAAGAAACTAGGAAAGCGAGTAGTAGATATAGTAGTAGTCCCACCTATGCAGGGGGCTCGGCCTTTGTACAGCTGTGCACCCCACTGACTGAGTCCCACCTATGCAGGTGGCTCGGCCTCGGTACAGCTGTGCACCCCACTGACCAAGTCCCACCAATGCAGGTTGCTGAGCCTCCGTACAGCTGTCAGCCCACTGACCGAGTCTAACCAATGCAGGTGGTGTAGCTTACATACAGCTGTGCACTCCACTGACCGAATCCCACCAATACAGGTAGTGCAGACTCGATACAGCTGTGTACCCCATGAACGAGTCCCACAAATGCAGGTGGCGAGGCCTCGGTACAGCTGTGCACCCCACTGACCGAGTCCCACCAATGCAGGTGGCGCAGCCTCGGTACAGCTGTGCACCCCACTCACCGTGTCTCACCAAGGCAGGTGGTTCAGCATCATTACAGCTGTGCACCCCACTGA
>NW_028186094.1:0-5007 GCF_003343005.1 Rhea americana
ACCAGCTGTGTCACCCAAGCCATGAATCTGTTGCCCTTTATTGCCCCTTTATTGGACGGGAGCAATTTTTAGGGAGATGCAGTGTGTGGTTCCTGCTCTTTAGACAAGTGCTTTAAGCAGCTGTGTCAAGGACAAAAAAAAAAAAAAAAAACAGGTTTAGTAGCTTTTTCAGATTTCATCTCTAGTTTCTCCAGGTTTGTGACAATTATTTTGAGGCTGTTTTCCAAGTGCATGTGTTTTGATTGAGTTATTTTCGGTTCTGTTTGCTGCATGCATACCGTAAGGGCATTGCAGCACCAGGTGAGGCAGGCAGAAAGAACAAAGCGGTCTTGAGCCTAATGCTGGAAATATCTTCATTAAAAGTTCAGTGGAGATCTTTAAATGCTTTCTGAATAAACCATCTGTCAGTTGAACGATGTACCTGGCTAGGGAGTTATAGAGAGAGACCACAGTGGTAGTTAGGACATTGATTTTGATTTATAATTTTTTTTTTCAGACCTTAAACATCTCCTGGATGCTTTCCAGCCTCTGCCGTGGGGACCTTACAGGCCACCCCACAGCCAGAGCATGGGGAACAAGCAATGCAGTAAACCTTCACTTCTTCCAAAAGGAATTCACCAGTATAAGATTTATTTTTWAAAAATGAAAGAAGTAGATTTGAGATTTAAAGCGAGGTGAGAGTGAGTACCAGAAGGAAGGGATTAATGTGAGTTTTACTGTGTGTAAGAGGATGCCCAGAATAGCTGTGACCTTCATGGTTATGACCTGACTGTGATCTTGGTGAATGGGGATGAGTTCTGAGGATCATCTGGGTGCCATTTCACTAATTAAATTGCTTATTTTAATGCTGTGCTGAAAGTCCAATTGGAAATTGAAGGGGAAACATTGTTCTTTAAAAACAACCTTAACATCTGTCTCTTCCTCTAGTAGGAGATTCTACTGAGTGAGTCAGTGCAACCTTTTCCTTAGGAGACTTTTAGAGCTTGTGGGATATGGAAAGATTATGGGATGGGGGCTCTCTCTCTCTTGGGGAAGAATAGAGCATGACTTGATACGTCCTCATCGTTCTTGTGTGCTGGCATCAGTCCATGGCTTGTGTCTGGCTGGCGGTTGCAGCCTATTCTGCTGGGCCCTAGTGAAGTGTCAGCACTGTTTCTGCATTCGGCCTTGATGTCCCTCTCATCTAGCCTGTCGCTTGACTTCTGCACTTGAGTGTGATGAGAGTCCCTGATGATCGCTGCCTGATAAACGTTACACTCCATCTGCTAGCAAGTCACATGCAATGTTCTTCCTCTCCTTCACACACACGTCGTATTAAGAGAAGCATAGCTTGGACATGGGAGAGAGCTGGAAAAAATTACAAGGTGTTTACTGAAAAAAGATGCTTTCAAATAAATAATATTCTAAAGGTGCAGGTCTTTGGATTCTTGACCGTGTAATAAATCTTTATCAGCGGATGAATCGGGTTCTCAGCACGAGAGCTGGTCTTCTAGCAAGCACTGCTGTGTGAGATTCTTAATTTGTCACGTCAGGAGCTGTAAATGAAGTCTCATCCATTGGAGATGCAATGTCCGATCTCATTTGTGAGTTGTATCTTCCTTACCTGAGTGCTGTTTGCTCTCCACCAGTTTCATGAACCTGTTTATACTGGTATGTACTGTGGGGCAGGTAGGTCATCTCTCCAAGTTTTCTTCCTGGTCATTAAAATCCTGCTGTGTCGCAGTGCATCCTCTGTAAATAGAGCTGTTATATTTAGTTGTGGGCACTTTTTTGGAGTTACAGTTGCACAATGTTGGCTTTTAACCATATACTTGTTTTCTGAAAATTCCTGGGTTACCTGGCCACAGTGATCACCAGGCTGATCAGCTGAATGATGAATTAATTCATGTGAATTGTGGAAATTACTAGTGTTGTGTTTCGCTTCTAATCCCTATGAATCTTCCTGGGAGTGCGAGGGAAAATCTCTCTCCTTTCTGTTTTTCCCACTGCATCTGCCTGTGCCTGCTCTTAGTGCTTACTAAGTTGCATTTTGATGCAATCACCTTTTAAATTACTAGTGATTTTGCGCTGTGATCATTTCCTTCTTCCCACTGAATTGCAGGAATACTGCCATCTGTCAATAGGGATTTTGATGTGATAAACATCGTGATTATAATTATTGGGGAAAAGGAATAATCCCACTGGTGCATAAATTCCATGTATGTTTTTGGTGCCACATACATATTAAACAGCAAGGAAAATAAGAATGGTGTTCTTTAACTCCTTGGTGCTGGTACACAAGGAATGAGCTATCCTTCCTCCTCTCCAGTCTCTAATTATAGTTGTTTTTTCTCTCCAGCATCTTCAAAGCTATTAACTTAAATATCAAGACCCTAGCTGATCAGAGGTAGATATACTTTTCCTCCCAGAATTGCCCCTTTGCCACCAGGCTGGCCAGTATTGAGCAAAAAATGTGGTCATTCCAGGTGGTTTCCTTGATATGCTCTGAAGATGCTGAACAGCTATCAACATGGTATCATTAAATCTCTCATCTGATCTTTCTTCTAATAATATAGTTGATATGAATCATGTCCTGCCAAAAGTATAGAGCTTTCTGGATGATTCAGCAAAAAAATTCGAAGTTCAGTATTTTAGTGTGTTACTTTGCTTTGGGCTATGCCTGACTGCTACAGTTTAGTAAGGAAGATTTAGTATCTCTTTGCTGGGTTTTTCATGTCTGGGCTTTAAGCGGGGCAAAAATTAGCAGGAGCTGTCCAGAAATGRGTTGTTTGGTAAAAACTGGAGACTTGAAAAAACGATGTTTCTTCAGCATCTTAAATATATATAAATATATTTATATATACATATATACATATATATATATATATAAACTGTGCAATTAAACTGTTTTCTGGAGCTATGGTTTGCCTTCAAGTTGAATTCTCAGCTCTCCTGATTGCATGTTAAGTGGGGTGGAAGCTTCTGCCTACATGTTAATAAGTAAACAAATCATGAAGCAGCAAGGATATAAGGAGAGGTTGCTTATTTATAAATCAGCTGAATTTCAAAGTTCATCTCCCTGCTATTAAGTTTTTCCGCAGAGCTGGGAACTCCTTGGGTGGGCACCTAAGCTGTAATTGTTCTGCAGCCGTGGAATTACTTGCCAGCACAAATTAATTAAAACCTTCTTCCCAGAAGTACTCTGGCATCAGGAGCAACATCTGCAGCGATGCTCAATGCCCTGAAGGCTAAAGCAAAGCCACGGTGTGTTGTCCTTCTTGCTGTGTTTTCGGGTTGTGATGGATGTAGGGGGCAAACCAGGACTGATACTGGTTTTCCTCATAAGGGAAATTTGTTCCTCTGAATGATTTGACTTTAAAACAGCGCAACTAGGGGAGACGGTGAACCGCACGGGTGAAAAAGTAACACGCACTGTCTGCCAGGGTGAAAAGAGCAAAGCCGCTAAGAAATGCTGCATTCAAACCTTGCAGATGACTAGCAGGAAGATGGGAGACGGCAGAAGCAGCGTAAATGCTGAGATTAGGAAGTCAGGGCACAAGTTGCAATACGTATTGCCAGGAGGAATCCTTTGCAAGCCAGTAATGCAAGTCACTGCTGAACCCCCCTTTCACTCAGCATTAACGGGTCACATACTGAACTTTGGAGCGCGGCACCATTTTTTTTTTCTTGCCCATTTCTGCAAGGCTCAGACTGCGTTCAGGGCAGGTTTTGACGGTGCTGCTGCACATCACTGCTATCAGCTCCTGCAGTAGCCAGAATCCTGCCCGCTTGGCTTTGCCTATGACTCTTATACCTGCAGTCCTTGCTTGTCTGTCTCCAGCAAGTGCTGGCATAAGGGATTTTTTTTGAATGCTGCTTTCTTTTGGAGTACTGCTTTATTCAGTAAATGAAGTTTTCAGGTGTTTCAAACCCTTGTACAAGGTTGAGTCTGCATCCGGACTCGAAGTGCGTTTTCAGTTGTCAGGGCGTCAGATGCTCTTCTAAAAACGCGACTGTTATAATTTGGGGCTGTTCACAACATTGCTGTTACGACAGTTGCCGAAAAGTCCAGTCTTGGGTTTTAGTGACGGCGCTTGTCGTTGGAGATGTGGCATGAATTCCTTCGCTCTCGTTTTTGGGCTGGCTGTGTACCTAAAGGACTTTGACCTGACAATGTGCGAGGTTAACCGATTAACAAACTGTCAAAATACGGTCTTTTGCAAGCAGATTGGTTTGCACAGTTGAGCCCTGCTTCGCCTGCCGCTCTTTTTTAGGTGGTTTCAGCACAGATTTCTGGCCAACTCAAATAAGTGGTCATAAAAGCGTTAATGGTAGCGGAGGAAGACTTTTTTATTTTATTTTATTTTTTCCCCCCTCCACTGCAGCTTTTAAGTTTGGAAAGCATGTGCCTTGATTTTAATATAAAGTGGCCATTGATGTGCGATGCCGTGAATAAAGGGCGCTTTTCTTTTTTCTTTGGCGTTGAGTCATTGTACAGTTAGTTTTGTGGCAGTGCATTTGTGAATGCGTTTGTGTGTGTGCCGGGGTGGGGTGGGGGGGCTGGAGCAAAAAGGCACTAGCAGCACACTAGCAGAATAGATTTATTTAGAAACCGTTACATTCTGCTCCATCCATCTCTTTTTTTCGTGTTCTCTAAGGACTTCAGTCAAATTTCTGTATCTTTGTATTTTTACTCGCAGGCGTCTTCAGTTACACCTTGCACTTTTGGCAGGGCAGGCTTACACGTGCAGATGCAAGATATATTTCTTGCAAGAATTTTATATTAAATTCTTCTATGCTGTGCTATGCTAATGGTGTTAAACCCTCTCACAGTGCTGAAAGCTGCATTGTTTTAGAGTTTTGTTCTGGAATGTTGTCTAATTGCAGCCTTTCGTCCCATCACCCTCCTGTAATAAAAGCAATGATGTTAATTACGCTTTTCGCTTCTGTTGATCTCGAAGCGGATCACAAGTGACACGTGAGTATTGTCACCTCCCCTGACGAAGCAGCGGAGACCCGCAGCGGAGG